>NC_071348.1:14168834-14471865 GCF_027744825.2 Synchiropus splendidus
AAAGGAATCGCAGAGCTGCTGACTCTCAGCTGTCAGTTGAACAAGATCTCTCCTTGAGTGTCACTTTGAGTACAGGTGATGATGGAGGTGGATAAAAATAAAAAACTGGTCCTTAGATCAATAGCACAGTGGAGGATGCACGAGCATCAAGAGAGGCCACTATTCACCTCGCGGATATCAGAAATGAGAATTGATTGTCAGTCATGTGTCTGTGCTTGAGCGAGCTGTTAACATGAACACATCTGTCAGGTTGTATCCAGTGGGGATCACGGTGCAGCGCTATCCAGTCAAAGATATTGTGATCCAGAATTACAAGATTCCAGCTGGCGTGAGTGTCTATGTCACTGATGTTGGAAGTGTTTGGAAGCTTTTGAAATGATTGCATGAGTGTCTCCACAGACGATGGTCCAGGCCTGTCTGTACCCGCTCGGCAGGAGTCCAGCTGTGTTTCAGGACCCACATCTGTTTGACCCTGCCCGCTGGGAGAGCAGTGGGGAGGAAGGTGAAAGAGGAAGAGGAGCAGATGGAGCAGGATTCCGATCTTTGGCCTTCGGATTTGGTGCCCGACAGTGCGTCGGACGGAGGATCGCCGAAAATGAGATGCAACTTTTCCTCATGCATGTGAGTCAACTGAAAGGATGTCTACGGTAGACAAATAACAGTGAGGGCTTCTAGAACAAGGTGAGACTACTTATTGATGTTGAAAATATTGTGTCCAATAGTGTTTTCATATATATTCAGTTATGTATTCTCTTTAATGCCTAATGAATACATTATATATTGTTATTATGTTCTTCTTTCTCTTGAGAATGTTTCAGACCACTATTATGTTTTATTATTTTCACGCAAGCGTTCCTATTCCTACTTATAAAAAATAATATATGGGGATTTTAAATAATACTGGCAACCCCCTTGGTCTCAGAGCACGCAATATAAAACAAAGATTTGATTTTATTATCTTACTGTGACTAGACCTGATAGACTTAGCCATCGAAGACCATGTTCGCATCGCTTAGCTTGGATACTCTTTGCTTACCTTTTCAATCACAACTGAAAATTTCTCTTACATTTTTGTCCAATTTTACAATCCGTGTGCTCTTTATCAAGGGAATTAATATAACGTTTACCATAAGCACAGGCATAAAAACTGCATTGCTTTTCACAAACCATGTGATGTTATGAATATACAAAAAAAACTTGATGAGAAATTGTTAAAAAAAAAGAAAAAACATGACCCAAGAATATGATTGAATTCACATTTTTAAAAAAATGTAAACAAATAAATAAATAAATACATAAAAGAGAATAACGGACAGAATAGAATAACCTGAAAGTGAATGAACGTACACACTGTATACAGGAGAAAAACTTAGTTAGAAAAACTCTGATGATCAAGGTTGGTTGACATCTTTGTATACCTATCTATCCAGGTACTTCTGAATTTCCGGCTTGGTGTGACGTCCAGTGAAGACATCAGAACCATATACACCCTCATCCTGCAGCCAGAGACTCCACCAAGGATCACATTTAGCAGTCTCTAGCCACAACAATGCCTATTTGAAACCATTTATGCTTTTGAATTCTCGACTTTCTTGGACTTAAACAAGACAAACCATACAAGTCCACACTCTTCTCCATCAGATGGCGCTTAAACACATGATCATTGATCCATGAAAATGTTCCCAACTCACTCCCCAGTCTCAGTGGCTGCTTCACCCACCCGTCAGGTTTGTTCTAGATATTTCACTCCTCTGCCTGTGTTTGTACAAGCGAGTGATCTAGACATGCGGAGAGTTCTGAGGAGTTATTTCTTCACTTGTTGCTGTAAATTGATCGTGTTTCCCCAAGCCACAGTAAGTGAAGCTGCCACTCGAACTCAAGTGTCCCCCAGTGTGACAGTGAAGTTTTAAGAGCACGTAATTTGGCTTGTTTTCGGCTGTACTTTGCCTTCTGGGTGTAAAACCGCCATGGTCTTCTCTTATAGCCCAGTATACAGGGTGGTAGGACACTATCAGCAGTCCAGTCGGGTACAAAGGTCTGTTTGCTCTGCCACTAAAGATTTACACTCCCGGTCGAACCATCCGTGCGTGACTCTGCATGTATTAAAGAGTGGAAGTTAAAGAATGACTCATCAGTTTCCTGAGACCCACGAGCGATTAGCAGCTGTGCCCTTTTAAAATATCATTACCAGTGTTTATATTTGCTGAATTATAAATCAGGATTCATTAACCAGCGCCATCTACAAACATTGATGTTTGCTCTCACGATATTATAATTTAAGTAGCGTTGCTGTAATACTAGATCGAGGATTACAAGGTGTTTATCAGGTATAACCTCAATATTTCCGTGTGTTACCTGCTGTTTAGCCATGGAACAACAAACAAAGTGTGCATGATGGGATTTGTAGTCAATGAAAAATAGACATTTTTGAAATGATGTTGTTCATCATACAGTGTGCTGGGTTTCACTGACTTCAAGCTTGGTTCTTTTTACAAGACCTAAGCTAGATAGCGATGACATAAGAAACCGCTGAGGTGCGGTCATGGATTTGGGTCATTTGGGTTAATTATTACTACATCTTCAGCGATAGCGACCACTTACAAATGTCACTTTGAACTGCTGACTGCTCTGGAAGTTAGTTATCGAGGTATTGACTAAGAGGTTTCCAACTATAGTAACACAACTGTGTGGTGGGGCATGAACCCAGCCTTTGTCAGGGGGTGGAGAGATGGATAGGTGACACGGGTCGAAGGGTCGAAAGTGAATGACTGAGACAAGCTACAGCTTGTTCAGAACAGTCCATGAGGACGTGACACGGAAGAGGCGCTGGCGAGGGCCCTGAGGAGGAATTATTGAATAAAGTCAACAAGATTTTTGACAAGATGGATCCCAAAATGTGTAAGTTGATGGGGGGGGGGTACCCAGGTTGCTGAGGCTGCCCGGCAATGATTGGATTTGCTGGTATGATGACACCTCAGTGATTCAATTTGAACTCAACAGCGAGACCCAGTGGTCTCTGTGGTCACACCTTCGCCTGCTCTTCTCAGTGCTGCCTTTGAAACCTCGCACACTGGTGTTTTAGTCATTATTTAAACAATAGGCACCTGTGTGCTTCAGCTGGTGCGTGGATGTGTTTGTATGTGTCATGTGTCAAGAAGATCTCGTGCGAAACACAATGAGCAGTGTGGCAGAAGTGGGTCACCAGGAGGAGGTTAGAGCGACACAAGAAAAAAAGGAGCAGAAACATTCATAGGCTATGCAAGATGATGCCCAGACAAAGTCACGAAGAGGCTTCGGTGGCAAAGCTCTTGGCTGCATCACAAATCCAGCACACACATGACTCACATTGTGTACCTATTCTCCCGCCTTTCTCCCGTCTGTACTCTTCACCATTGACCTTTCCTCTGCCTGATTCTCTCCTCTATCCAGCGGTGAGAAGACTCAAGCTTAACTAACTGTGACGTCCCCTCAAATGAGTCCCATTGTACCAGCTCAAAGCTTTTAGTTCTGTTCCACCTTGCTGAACCTGGAGTCCATTATCTAATTGGCTATACTGGGAGGGTGCAGTGTAGAGAGGGGCCTGTGGGGAAGGTATTTCCATACCTGCAATCAAAAAGGACAATTCTAAAGACAAGAAAGCTTGCTCTGTATTCTTCAATGAAGGAAGAAGAGATTATCTTTAATAGTAACACAGAGCTGAAGACATTGATAATAAATATATACAAATATATGTCAATAATTATTGATTTATTATTGTGGTTTTCTCATCAAATGCTACTTTTCTTTTTCATGACGGTCTGAATTCATGAATCAAAGCATAAGCAGGCTTCATAAAGACAGCTTCAACCAGAGTTCCTCTACCTGCGGATTCGCTTGACCTGTTGACCCTGGGTGTTTTGGAGTCAGATTGACTCTCTCGCTCTCTCTCTCCCTGTCAATCAGCATTGTCAGTTCCAGTCCGAATCAGACGTTACTCAGACGTGATGACACTGCCGGACTCTTTCATCCAGCGACAGCAGCTGGACGCCAGCATGGCCGACACCTTCCTGGAGCATCTCTGCCTGCTGGACATTGACCAGGAGCCAATCACAGCACGCAACACCAGCATCATCTGTACCATCGGTGAGAAGATGTCTGTGCTTCATTATTTAGCGTTCTCCACTCAACTTGTTGGGTAATGCAATATTCATAGCAGCTTGGAGATATATATATATATATATATATATATATATATATATATATATATATATATATATATATATATATATATATATATATATACACACAACAAAATAAGAATTTAATTTAATTGAACAGTTTGCTCTCCAGACAACAGGGAACTTCTGTAAGTGCAGGAGTTCCTGGTCCACTCTGAGGCACATGACACGTGGCAGCTAGGATGATAACAACAACAACAAACATGGAGGAATCCCTGAACAAAAGCAAACAAAAGCATCTGTTTGCTTTTGTTCAGGGAGGTTTTTCACTACACAATGGCCAGAGTTTCCACTACTCTGAATATGCTTGAAATTCTTACAAAATTGAAATTCTTATACAAATATTAAGACATTAAAAGAGCTTTAGTTTAATATAAGGTGATATAACCATTGTGATTTATTGTGCTATTGTCAAACTGATGCAAAATAAACAATATTTTGTTGTTTAAATGTATATATGGGTCCATCATTTGATTCAGTAGTATACCAAATTCATTCAAACTGAAAAATGTGGCTTCTTGTGGCAAATATTCTTATATTCTTATACCAGCATAATGTATGTATGTATGTATATATATATATATATATATATATATATATATATATATATATATATATATATATATATATATATATATATATATATATATATATATATATATATATATATAAATACATACACAAGTGGTCATAATGTTATGACTTCTAGAAGTCAAGGACGGAAAAGATCCATTGCATACTGGGCAGATGACTCTAATGTCCATGAATTTCACCTCAGGCCCTGCGTCCAGATCAGTCCCAAAACTCCAGGAGATGGTGAAGGCGGGGATGAACATTGCCCGTCTGAATTTCTCTCACGGTTCACATGAAGTGAGTGTCTCGACTCGCACGCATCACCACGCTTCACTCACCACCTGGTTATTTTATGTTTGCTACAGTATCATGCGGAAACCATCAAGAACATCAGGGAGGCTGTGGAGACCATCACCTCTGACCCCCTGTACTATCGACCCGTTGCCATCGCCTTGGATACCAAAGGTCCGGAGATTCGCACTGGATTGGTGAAAGGGGTAAACATTTTCTTGCGTCAGGCATTGCTTTTGTGTCAAAAAATAGACTTACAGTTTTTGTTACTTTGTCGCATCACCAGTAGATCAGAGACGCTGAAGACCTCTTCCGGCTAAATCAGGCTGTAATATCTTGGTTCAATCCTGGCATAATGATGTTGTGAAATTTCCTCCAATCAGGATCTCCCACATAGTTTAACAAGCAATCACTAACCGCATGACTATGTTAAAAGGTTGCAGGGAAAATGGGGGTTTTTAACAGAGAGCCATTATTTAGGGCAATTACAGCAGTTGGAGACTGTCACCTGCTTGAGAATGATTCATGGCTGTCAGCAGCAAGCACTTCTAACTGACAAAGCCCAATACAAGTCAACTGGCTGAGGGAGCTTGTCACTCCAGATTTATACAGTTACTTTCCATTTGCTTCTCCAAATGTAGTCGTGGTGCTGCTCATGACAAAGAACTCATTTGTCCTTCAAGATAGCAGAAGCAACTTAGCAGTTTTATAGCTATTTCAACAGTAGCTTCTATCGGTGCTGAGTCGAATTCTCATTTTGATCTAATAGACTCTGTCAACGTGCGGTAATTAGACCGACCTGGGTCTCAGAGGTCATGATGGTACATTTAGAATGGAACCAATAGACATGTTGAAGCCTCCATGCCACTTTTCACTCTCACACAATAGCTGCGACGACACAATAAGAGCCCATGAATAATTCGGATTCAGTCAAACAAAAAAAAATTCTAGTTCAGCTTTAGTCATTTTATTCCTGCGTAGAGGAGGGAACCAAGTCATTGTCGTTGAGTAGGATGGAAGGGAGCGGGGCTCAGTGATGCGACTGTGTTTTTTCATTCTCAGTGCTGCTATTCGGTTCTGCTAAAAACAGAACCGAATAGCAGCACTTCATGTATTTAGAGAACGCGTTAAGTAGATGAAGAGATTCATCAATGTCCTTGACTGTGCTGGAGTGACGGTGGGGCATGTTGCCCAATTTTAAGCCAAACGATTCTAGATGTTCAGCGATGTGTGAAGCGTGAAGTCTACAAGGGGGCCTCTGGTGTTCCAATTCCATCTGTCCTGCAGCTTCTGTCTTTAAATTGAGTATCAAGTATTCCCAGAAGTGAAGTTGTAAAAAACTTTCAGGAGGGTGGAAAGATTTTTTTTCACCATTTAAAAAATGGAAGGGACTACATTCCTGAAACGATGGAATGCCACCTCATACCCCTCTTGTTCTTCGGGATTTTCATCCTCAAACGTTGCTCTCTCATCAGTACAGTGTATTAAATATACAAGTCTTGGTCTCTGGTGTCATGGCCGTCTACGGGATCAGACCCAATTGCTGGATTGTTGCAGGCTGACAGAAGACTCAGGAGATCGAAGGTAGATTTAACAAGGTTTATCTACAATTACGCAAGAACTCAAAAGACGAACAGGAATGGAGAACCAATGACGCAGATGCACTCAAGGTCAGGGGAAAAACCTGAAACAGAAAAGATGTGAATTATAAATCAAGCCTAACTAACAGGGAGAACACAAACGCATTTGGAAATTAACTCACGAGGCCAAATAAACTGAAAGCGCTCAGTGGTGGAAAACACACACACGGACGAACTATGACGGGAGGAAAGCAAAAGGTGAGTTATACAAAGCACTCACCCACAATCTAATACATAGAAACAGAAAACTGAGTGAAGAGAACCAACTAAGGAGAAAGGCAGAAAGAAGATCAAGCACGCACAGAATCTAGAACTATAAAACAGGAGCATGAGCGAACGTTGGGTTGAGAGAGAGTTTACAGTGAGGAAGCGAAGCAACCATCTGGAAGCGCAGACTGGAACCCAGGTGTAGAAATCAGTGGAGTCTGATCAGCGGAATGGGATCCAGCTGCGCTGCTGTGAAGCTGGAGAAAGAGAAGAAACAACACAGGAAATAACAAAATAAAAGCACAAGAGAAACAAAACATTAAAGCCAGATGCAAATCAACAACCTATCGCTTCACAGCAATACTGGTTAACCACCAGACGACTGACATGTCAAGAGCTCTAAATAAATATTGCACATAGACATTTTTTCTTTGTTAAAATTTGTCGAAACTAGACTTATTTCAGTGACAACAACAATAGTAATATGTTTGTGATGGGTGCCTGTTTTTCTGGCTTCAGTACCAGCCCCCCAAAATGTCTTTGCATGCACCTGTGGGAGGGCAGTTGGTGGCGGACGGAGTTTTTAGGTGTTTTCTTTGTTTTCTATAGATATAGATGTGGTTGCAGGTTTTACCAGCGTGTGCGTGTGCCATGTTATTGAGTTGATTGATGGCACACAGCCGTGTGGGAAACGGGGTGTTGGAGTGATAGAAGAAAAACTAGACTGTTGTTGATTCTTTTTTTTAGTTTTTAAATTACTACATTATATTTACTTTAAAAACACCATTCCTCCAGTGATGACCACAGTTTGTTCCAGATACTTGCAAGACAGATACTTACTAGAGTAGGTCTTGAGTCTTGTAAATCGGTTCACTCTGGACAGCTCTGGACAGCTCTGGCCACTGTTGCAGTTCTTTACAAACAGAATGATCCAACATATTGATCTCCGGGTCCCACATAGGCAACCAAGATAACAGCATTGCTTATTGATTGATCTTGACAATAAACGTGACCAGAAGCTGTCGGCAGCACACCGCTCCACTTTGCAACAATTTGAAGAAACATATCGGCAGCACTCAAAATCAGGTTGTCCTGCAGGTTGCATGTTTGAAACCCAAATGTAAACGTCAATAACTGAGTCACCAACTGACAGATAATGACTCCCAGCTAATGAGTGGGGGCGCTAACTTTTCCATTTTGTCACAGGAAGATGCAAAAGTTTTCTAATTTTGTGTTGGTCAAAAGCACTTTATATTTTTCAATTTCTAAAAATGATTTTATCTTGTCTTCCTGTCAACATATTTTAGACTTATGATCACTCAAGAAATGTGTTCAACTTCAGTCCAGGTCCACAACTAACCACTATTTACATAGTCGACTAGTGTGTTACCTACCGACTAGTCGTTACAGCCAGTCCTGAGATAAAAGAAGACGCTGTAATATGAATTATTAATACCATCATACATGACAGCTTCAGCTCCATGAGTCAGCCAGAAGGACAATTTTGCCAAGGGTTGAGTGAGTGAGTGTGACAGATTTGTTGTGTGTTTTTGCAGAAAGTAGAGGAGGAGGTGACGCTGGAAAAGGGCAGCCATGTGCGAGTGGTGACTGCCGAGAGTGACAAAGACAACACAGATGGTAGTATGGTCTGGATGGACTACCCCCACCTACCCAAGGTCCTGGAGAAGAACAGCAAGATCTACATTGATGACGGCCTTATCGGACTTAAAGTGGTAGAAATAGGTATCAGGGCTTTCATCACGTGAACACTCCTTCATCATGAAGAGTTCTGGCTCATCCTTTGTCCTCCTGTGCAGGTCCCGACTGGGTGGACACCGTGGTGGAGTCCGGAGGTGTCCTGTGCAGCCGCAAAGGTGTCAACCTGCCAGGCAGTGACCTGATTGGACTGCCGGCGGTCAGTGAGCGAGATGAGGCTGACCTGAGGTTTGGAGTGGCCCAGGGCGTGGACATGGTGTTTGCCAGCTTCATCCGCTCGGCCCAGGACGTCAAGGATGTCCGACGAGCTCTGGGGCCCCACGGTCGCGACATCAAAGTCGTCAGCAAGGTGGAGAGTCGGCAAGGACTCAAAAAGTGAGTGAATTTTTTCTTTTGTTTCGGTGCCGTCAAGATTCAACACAATGGCATTTTGCTACTGGATAGGTGGATCCAGGGAAGAGGTGGGTTGTGCTTCCAAAAAGGTGAAAGATTTAAAGTCTACTTTAAGTGAAAAAAGCCTAGGAAAATATTGTCTCTGGAACTAACAGTGAGGTTCTGACAGGAGGCCGCTAATGTCAGGCTGCTGTCAGGTTCAACATGGCCTCTGGATGTTGTGACTTGGTACCTGTCTGTGTGAGTCATAGCTGCCTGTTAATGTGCCTGACATTCATGTGCCACCATTACTCAAGTCTCTCCATAGCTGAACTCAGCTGATTCATTGCTTTAATAGTTGTCATATGGGATTAGGAATTACAGGAGGCTGTTTAAAGATTAATAAACATTTTTGATTCCGCGTCCTCACTGTTGAGTAAAACAACCTCCTCCAGATATATTCAAGACGCACTGAAATCCACCCGAAAGATTAATTGCTTCCCTCCTAATCTGTCAGTTTTGAGGAGATCTTGGCTGAGAGCGACGGAGTGATGGTTGCTAGGGGCGACCTGGGGATTGAGATCCCAGCTGAGAAAGTCTTCATCGCGCAGAAAATGATGATTGGACGCTGCAACTCCGCGGGCAAACCTGTCATCTGTGCCACTCAGGTCAGACACACGTATACACCCCCTCCAACACGAAGACACAGTGGTCACACCATTATGAGTTTCGGCAGCAGCGCCCCGTCTTTAGACCAGACTGGTCATCCAAATCAACTGGGCGCCTGGTGGATAATAGTAAATTCAAGAAATAGATGTCAGCATTACCCGCTTCTTCTCGCTGACATTTGCTTTAATCACAATAAAAGGTTATGCCATGAATGCCACTGAGTGGAGCACTTCAGCTGAGACTTTAAAGCATTAAAATTAGGGGTGAGATTCGATAAAAAAAAAAAAATCTAGAATATTTGCCACAACAAGCCACATTTTTCAATTTGAATGAATTTTGTATATTAGTGAAACTAATGATGGACCCATACAAACATTTAAGCATCAAAATATTTCAGTTTGTTTTGCATCAGGTTGACAATAGCACAATAAATCAGGATGGTGGCTATATTCAAGTTTTTATATCACCTTATTGAAACTAAAGCTCTTTTAATGTCTTACACTCTGCACTTACAGAGGTTCCCTGTTATCTGAAGAGCAAACTGTTAATTTAATTTAATTTAATTTAATTTAATTTAATTTAATTTAATTTAATTTAATTTAATTTAATTTAATTTAATTATAATAGTGTTGAATAAAAACTTCAGGGTGGAAACATACAGTAATTAACTGGCAAATGTCTCCAAGAAGGGAAGATATTCCACAGTCAGCCATCCATCCATCCAACATCAACAGTTATCTTAGAATCGCTGCAGCCATGTGAGCACAATCACTCCTCTATATTTGAAACATAATAAAAAGTAAATTGTTCCGAGGTTCAGTTAGCCAGATTACGTGTGGTAAATAAAGGCATTTCCTTTTCCGGAGCACTGTACCTGACGTACACAGACTATGTTCTCGTGACGTTACCCTGGATTTACATTTTTTTGGCATTTACCACGCACAGACTTTTACAAAAAATAGCATACCATACCATAGCACCATAGATCACAGTCTGCCTGAGGAGTCACACATCTAAATCTCACTACATATTTAAATATTGCAATGATTCTGCTTGTTGTCTTGTTGACGCACAAATATTTTCCTGTCCTCTTGTCACCTGCTGATTTCCAAACTCTATGTTTAGTATTTTATTTCTTTGAACCGGCCATGAAGTTAAGCTGTGGTCGTTTTAGCACGGAAACTCTTGTTGAAGGGGTGTTACGTCACTGTTGCTGACTCAGCCTGATATACATCTGGCAAACACACACTGATGGAAACAAAACCTTCACCATAACGCAAAGTGAAGCGAGGAACAAACGCTCGAGAGGAACAAACACACAACCCGCCTACATCCGTATGTTTAAGTTACGTAAAGACACATATCAGTGAATTAATTTCTGAAACACATTGAGGCTTTACAGCAGACGCACGATCCTGAGGACATGCTGAGTCACAACACTAGGTCTTGTCATGCTGTGGCTCTTGACTGAGAACGACAGGTTTGAGACCGAAAACCCCACATGCACTTAAACTCTCCGAAATTAGCTTAACATGAACGGAGAAACATCTTCTCAGCCAGTGCTGGAGGATTACTTTCCAACTGTCTGCCTTGGTTATTGACTCGTCATACCGAGTCTCTGCCTTGCCAATAATAATCTGTCACAGACACCCATGCATGCCGGAGTTCAATTATGCCTGTGTGCCTTCTGCTGCTGGCCGTTCATGCGAGTCGCTGCTGCATAAAAACAACCATGAGGAGCCTGGCTATATGATTGATGCATTCTTTTATTGGGTGAAAATATAAAATAAGCAAAGTGTGCCTGCAGATGCTGGAGAGCATGGTGTCTCACTCGAGGCCCACTAGAGCAGAGGGCAGTGACGTGGCGAATGCCGTGCTGGACGGAGCGGACTGTGTCATGTTATCTGGAGAAACCGCCAAGGGACTGTTTCCTGTCGAGGCGGTGGCTATGATGCACTTGGTTTGTCCCTCTCATCCTCAGCAATTCTCAGCCCTTCACTGTCTATAAGAGCCTAATGCTTCTTTCTCTCGGCTCTCAGATCTGCAGGGAAGCAGAGGCAGCCATTTACCACCAGCAGCTGTTTGAGGAGCTGCGTCGCCTGACCCCGCTGTCATCTGACCCCACAGAGGTCACAGCTATAGGAGCTGTTGAATCCTCCTTTAAGTGCTGCGCTGGAGCCATTATCGTGCTCACCACAAGTGGCAGGTGTGTCCCCCCACATACTAGTTGGATCACTGATATTTGTTTGTTTCCCTCTCTTATACTTTCATCCATTTTGTGTTGTTATTTAATTCATTGGCATTTTAATCTCTTTTTTTCCCCCTCATTTGTGGTCTTCAAAACCAATAACTCCCCATCACATTGCGTTTTACAAATCTTCCCATTCAGTTGACATTACCAAGTCAGTAACATACATTTGTAGGTTTGCTGGTCAAGTGCTAGTATTTACTACAAGGATTTTAATCTGTAGGAAGTGTCCGTATTGGTTAAAAGCAGCAGCATGATGGTCATTACTTGTGATATGTTTAACTGTGTTAGCTGCAGGCCCTCATTTGGGCACATAACTATTCATGTGGCCTTTTGAACCGACTAAATTAGGTTTCAATGTTTTGGCTCTTCTCAGCGGGTGTTGGGCCGGAATAAGAAAAAACGTCTGCCATCCTTCCCTTTGCACAGATTCCAAGAGGGAACCTCGTAAAAGTATTGCTGCTGTTGTTTACTCACCTCCACAGAGCCCGAGTTCTGTTGACAGAGCAGTTTTTCTCATCGTCTCCTCGTGTCTGCTCAAGTTCGAGTTTTGAATATTAAATGAAGCGCCGTAAACAGATGATGAGCTGTGAAATATTAAACAAGTGGAGCTACTGGAATCTTTCACAGCTGGTTACTGTATCCTGCTCATGACGTTTATTTGCATTCTGCCATTCCAGTTCAAGGCAATTTAAAGTTCTGCAGATGGGCAAACAAAGACACAACATTTAAAGATGAAAACATTTACGTCAGTGTAAAGAGATTTAAAATTGATCTGAAAAAGCCTATAAACCCGCGTAATAAGGATAAAGTTTTCCAAGCCCGTCAGTTCAGTACAGAGCAAGCAGAGGAAATACAGTTTTTATATGATACTTTTTCCCTTCTATAATTTCTATACCTAATATTTATTGGTTGTACTAGTTTAAAAAATGTTCCTGATATTAGTTCACTTCATTTCCATGTGTTTCCCATGTATTTATGGGTTAGTTTTGGCAATTATTAAACTGTGTATTATCCTAAAATAATTGAAGAAGCCAACCAGTAAGGTTCCTGGATGTGATGTGAGGGGGACATCTGGAGGGTATGTGTGACTGTGGTGGATGACTGAGACAGGTAAAGATGGAGGCTGATACAAGACCGATAGAAAACAAACTTTCTGTTCTTTCTCGATCCAGCAGCAGAATGATCTTCAAATGAACAATCTTTAAATTTTGTTTGTGCCACAAGCGTCTCAGAATTTGACGTCACACCTATTATTTTATTCATGCTGCAGCTGCGATCGTCTGTAGAATGAATGTGTATTTAATGAAAACAGCAGTTCATCTTCACATAATCGGCTCACCAGGTGCTTTGAAGCAGTCAGTTACTTCTCATCCATTCCTCATATATAAACATTATCTTCTACATTCCTGCAGGTCGGCTCACCTCCTGTCCAGGTATCGCCCTCGCTGTCCGATCATCGGTGTCACCAGAAGCCCGCAGGTAGATTCAGTAAACTGAAAAAACAACAAATAACAATTCAAGTTGATGAGTCACACCAGAATTAATGCGGGACGCTGTTCCTGCGTTGATAGTGAGACAGTGATGAAGGTGCACAGCACTATCCCCTTAATGGCTCCATTGAAGTTACTTGAAAGTTTTTATCAGTTCTACTAAAGTAGGCCACAAGTACGTGAGAGTCTTGCAGAGTTAATCCATAAGCAGAAGGAGCCTAGTGCATGTGCCTGGGGTGGGGTCAAAGCTCCAGGTCAGGGCAGCCCATCTGGACCAGGTGAGCACGGAACTGCATGACGTCGTATACCAACCTTTGACAGAAGAGGACTGTGTCGTCTCATGATGGTTCCGGAGAGATTCTGTGAACGGTTGACACTCAGTTCAGCCAGCCTTCAGAGATGGCTTTCAGTTTGCATCTGTGATTGTATTCTTTACTCACTCTCCGAAGCGTGTGTCTATTTGTGAAGGTAAATTGAGAGGTATGCCGTTTGGCTCAGCTCTGTCTGAATGATGAGTGTGCTGACTCCTCATGACGCCGATGATGCTCCATCTCAGATCCGTCTCTGTTGTGGCAGTGACATTTGAAAGTCTCAGCTTGATGCAGCCTGCAGGATCATATCACCCTTGAGAGGCAGAGATGACATGCTGACATGACAGTCTCTGTTGAGAACACGTCTCTTCCGACCTCCAGGTGGCCAGACAAGCGCAGCTGTTACGAGGTGTCTTCCCGGTGCTCTTCCACCCTCTGCCTGCGCCAGTGTGGGCTGACGACGTCGACAACAGGGTCAACTTCGGCATGGACATCGGTCAGTTGCTGGGCTTCCCTCTCCCCGTTTAGATGAGCTGCTCATCTCACTCTCTCATTCTTGTGGGCCATGACAGGTAAAGCCAGAGGGTTCTTCAAATCTGGAGACATGGTGATCGTGGTGACGGGGTGGATCCCGGGGTCTGGTCACACCAACATCATGAGAGCCGTCAATGTTCCGTGAAACATTTTAGACATTATTATACTGTGCTATTTTTATGAACAGCAGGACTCCATGCAAATAAAACTTGAACCTTTAAGCTTGAGCGAGACTCGTCTGAATATTCTGCAGTTCAACATCTCATCTCATCCCCCCTGCCTCGTGCATTCAGCCGTACCAGCAGCGCTGATGGTTCCCACTCATATCTTCCTCTGACACGACCCAGATGGCCCTATCTGCACACTGCTCCCCATAAACTAATTAGATATCTGCTTAATATGTTCAATTATATTCTACGCCCTCAGAATTTGACACCACGGTTTTTTGAATTCCCATCACAACAGTCCGACTCTTGATTTCATTTCATCACTGAAGCTCATTATCTCAGCTCACCCGTGTTTCATCTGGTCAAAATGAAATTCCCTCTCGCGCCACCCAGGTAGCACCAACACAGCAGTTAGCCCGGGTGGATAGACAGGTATGACAAGGGAGTGGCGCCATATCGATGGTGGTCGACGACAACATTGAGGCACTTTGTCTCAACCTGAAAAGGGCTACTCATCTGTTTGTAAGAAAAAAAAGAAAAAGAAACACTTTCTTTTCATGAAGTGCAGAGTCTGGTTTCAGTTTTTCTCGTGTATTCTCAGTTTTATCAATCTGCCAAGGGTGAAACAACATACAGCAACAGATTAATTTGAATGATTTCAGCATTATGAATATTATTTTGCAACTGAGCAAAAGAGGATGAGGAAGACTACTATTGAGGATGGTGGATGTAAAGCAGGGCATGATGAGGACAGGTGTGACCGGGGAGCATGCACTAGATAGGCTAAGGTGAAGCAGAATGACCTGCTGTGGCAACCTTCACAGGACATGGTGAATGAAAAAGAAGATCACGATGCTATCGCTATCATCCCCCTGTGATAACTGTCAAATTGAAATAGTGATATTGTAACCAGGTATGGTTATTATTATTATTAAAGTATTCTGGATCTGATCCAATCTACTGTATAAGACCAAATATCCACATTGTCATAACAATTTGTCTTTTTTTTTTGGCGTGTCAAACACAGTCTAGAGCCTACTGTTTGCTTAGTTTTTTTTTTAAATATGTCAATTTTCCCACCATGCTGCTGTTTTGCTATGTTGCTCTATCAATGCTTCCATAAAGCAAAGGCGGTTGTGCACTTCTTCAGTGGGGTGGTGTTTTTAGGTGTCATCTTAAAAAGCCCATTTATGCTCAACATTCCATATGAAAGGAGAGGAATGAAGGTTAGCCGCGGTAAGACGGAATATATGTGTGTGAATGAGAGGGAGCAAAGTGGACAGGTGAAGTTACAGGATGCAGAGATAAAGAAGGTGGAGGATTTTAAGTACTTAGGCTCAACTGTCCAGGACCATGGAGAGTGTGAGAAAGAGGTGATGAAGCGGGTGCAGGCAGGATGGAATCATTGGGGAAAGTGTCAGGTGTGATGTGTGACAAAAGGGTATCAGCAAGGATGAAAGTGCACAAAAGGGTGGAGGCAGACGTGGAGGTAGCACAGATGAAGATGCTGAGGTTCTCTCTGGGAGTGAGCAGGATGGATAGGATCAGGAAGCAGTAGATCAGAGGGTGTTTAGGAGACAAAGTCAGAGAGGCTAGATGGAGATGGTTTGGACATGTACAGAGGAGAGAGAGCCAGTACATTGGTAGGAAGATGTTGAGGTTGGAACTGCCAGGCAGAAGGTGGAGAGGAAGGTCAAAGAGGAGATTTATGGAGGTGGTGAAGGAGGACAAGAGGTTTGTAGGTTTGAGAGAAGAGGAAACAGAGGACAGGGGGAGGACATCCGCTGTGGCCACATGGAACACATGGAAGTATGTGATCAAGGACGATACCATCTTCTGAAATGGATAGGTACAATTTTGTACGTAATGGGAGCATAAATCGGCTTTTAAGCAGCTCACATCTGTATTGTCACGATGCGGCACAGAGCCAGACCAAAACACTAATTGCTACTGGAAGACTTGGAACAGCGAGACTAAAATTAACCATTTATTGAACACATAACAACACAAACAACAATCAGAAGTGAAGACGTCATGTCTGGTTGCTTTTTTAGCTTGAACACCGGGGTCATTACAGGTCAAGATATCATCTTAAATCTGCAGAGAATTTAGGAGCCAACCATCTTGCAGACCACATAAAATGACACTAGGTCCGGATTAGGTCACATCGTTTTAAAATCTTAACTTTTCTAAATGCATGTTATTCTGTGTTTAATCCGGAGGTTTCCCCTCCTCTCCGCCTCACCACGGGGATGACGCTCTCCAGCACCTGGGAGGGAGACGTGCGTCTTGAGCCGGCCGGGTACACGGCCTGCAGGGACGGATGATGCGGATGCGGATGCCATGGCAACAGGCCGATTGTATCCAGACCTTTATAAGCGCAGTTATTTATTTAATTTGTCATTTGCATGCGCTGCTGCGCGGGTCAGGACTGGACGCGCGTGTGCGAGGAGCAGACATCATCAACAAGTTGTTCTATTCGACTGATCGGGAAGAGGCTCGCGCGTGGACTAAGTGAGCAGAAGTGGGGAGGCGTGGATGCTCCGGATGATGGCTGTTTTGGGAGCGAACACATGACAAGTTAAACGAAGCCGAATCCTTCTCTGGCTGTTTGAGCGCCCCAGTCACGATTTCTTCACCGATGGAGGACCGTGTTTTCCAGCTGAGAATGACACCTGGCTGAGGGAAAACGTGGACTTGGCTGCGCGGTTTGTGTTTGTGCGTGCGTGTCACCGGAGGCGACTCACTGCCCCTCGGTCGGTGGGTGAGTTCTGCGCCCCGCTTGTCCATCAGCAGCCCTGTCTGCGAACAGCACATCAAATGTCCTTGTCGCTCATCTGACTGTTCGCGTCCATCACGTCTATTACACAATGACACTCGCTGCCAGCAGCTGATTTGGAAAGCCAGCGTGACGGCCACTGAGGGGACAGAACCGTTATCTACAGTACACCGGGAATCTGGAGCCGACATGACCGGCGTCGGGGCGCGCAGGGCGGCTGTGGGCAGAAGAGGGAGGGCCTCCGGCGGGGAGCGACCTTTCAAGGACGAGGAAGGAGGATTGATCCAGAAACATCTGTGAGGACAAGCGGAGCACGGAGGAAAGAGGGAAGGTGACGCTGTGTTTGGATGTCACATATCAAGGACACAGAGGTAAGGATGGACGTGGTGGGGGAGAGGGGGTGTGAGCTGACTGGAGAATGACCTCACACAGACAACTTCTGAGCACCCTCTGAATTTCAACAATCTCTGTGACATTTTTAACCGCAGTTTTTAACTTAAAATTCTTCTCCCTCTCACTGAGGTGGGATGGATGGGGTTGCTGGGGTTGTGGGCACTCCCAGCAGTACAGGGGGTTCTGGGGGTGACAGTCTGCCCAGGCGAAATGGAGGGGATGCAAAGAGGCGCAGTAAAGGCAGCCTGCCCTCCCCAGGGTACAGACTGTCCCAGGCTTCCCTGGAAGGTGAGAAGGGGTCCTTCAGCACTGACTGCACCTACTCAGGTGGACGTGGTCGTCGTCTCTCCATCATCAGCTCCTCCCCAAGAGACTGCCTTCCCTTTCGCTCGGCCGGCACACCATCCACTCCTGTGCCCCTCCCACCTCCTCCAACCTCCTCCTCCTCTCACCCTCCTCCCCGTTCGGTTGGTTTCGCCACAGCCCGGACTGCCCTAGCCTCCACCTCCTCTACTGGCACCGGAGTGATGGTGGTGGCCACAGGTCCGGAGACCACAACCACCACTGCCTGCAACACCACCACAGCTGGCACACCGGAGATGGTGGGTCCGTCTGTGATGGGCGGCTTCGGGATGGGGCTGGACGGGGAGGACTACAGCAGCTCCAACCAGAGCACCTTCATCCAGAGACAGTTCGGGGCCATGCTTCAGCCGGGGGTCAACAAGTTTAGTCTCCGAATGTTTGGATCCCACAAAGCCGTGGCCATGGAGCAGGAGCGGCTGAAATCAGCGGGAGCGTGGATCATACACCCATACAGTGACTTCAGGTGCGACACACATGACACAAGCTTCAACATCATATATCTCAAAAAGTTCCAATCTCCTTTTTAGAACGCCATACAAAAAGGAGGATGCAACGTCTTAGAGATTTTTTGGGGGGAAAATGCAGTAGATGCCTGTGCTGGAGTTGGATATGTCACAATAGAGTTAAAATAGAGTTTTATTTGTGGCTACCTCCTGTGACTCACTTAGACTGTTCATCAATGTAACTATTCTCTAAGTCAAGTGATAAGCAAGGTGCTGTGGAGATAGCGGATTGATGCATCAGTGGAGTCGGAGGTGACAGGCGGATGGAGGTGATAACACAATGGCCCTTCGCATGTGGCTGGTCAGGCCCTGCAGTAGCAGGTCTCCAGTTGTGAGATAGTGGGTGTAAAAATACTCCATGCAGACTGATTGTGGCGTGTTTGTCGTCGGGAAGTTAAGTCTCAGGGAATGGACATGAATCAGAAAGACAGATTTAGCCAGAGGGCGCTTCTCTGATTAGAGTCCTGGGATGGTGTCTAATTGGGTGAAAATGTTTACCTTGTTTTCAGAGGAGGCACAAAGCACTGAGCCCTGGCTTTAACGGTGCAAGTGTCTGCACGTGAAGCACGGTGAATAGCTGTGTAAGGCTCAGGGTGCAGCTCATTTATGGTGGAGGATTTCTAATATCATCGCTGACAGCAATTCCACAAACCAACAGATGCCTTGGAAGTTTAATCTTTAACTTACATCATATTCTAGACATTTCTGCTTGGTAACAGAGGTAAACTGAGCATATTTCACTGACTCTGGATCGCATCAGCGTTGACCCAACTTGCCGTCCGTCTGTCCCAGGGCCTCCTCCTCCTCCTCCCAATTGAGCATATGCTATCCATATCACTTCTGCTTCAGGTTCTCAAGAGGAAGCAAGTAGAAAGACCAGATCAGAGTAGCATCTGAGAGTCAAATTTAGGACCTGATAGACAGATTGCCTTCCTCAGTGGCTCAGACATCCTTCAGATCCTTGACTCAGTCAGCCAGGGAAAGAGAGCTTGGCTCTTGCGTGCCAGAAATGTGGTTCATTATAAGATTGTTTTTACATTCCTGGCTGGAATTACTATCCAATCTTCAATTGTTTCGCCCACCGTTATGACTCTGGACATTCTTTTTCAATTTCCAGTCATAGTTTGATGACGTCCACAATAGATGCCTTGACCCTCCCGGAGCTCCTGGCCCACTTTTCTCCAATCAGTCATGCACACACTCTCGCAGAGACTCTTTTCTATCGCCTGTCAATTTGAAGATCACTCTCAAGCGCCTTTGAGTCTGCTGTCAGGTGAAATGGTGAACGAAGGAGCACGGCACTTAGGCTGGGCCAACATGGATGAATGAATCTCGCTCCTTCCTGCTACCGTAGCATAACCATGAGCAGATATGCTTAAAAATATGAATCACCCTAATTATTCTGTTAAAGAATCTCAATGAAATTGTCATTCATTATGTATGCGACTCTAAATTATGCAGGTCAAGTGTGCCATGCATAATTCAGATGTCGAACTTTCCAGTGAACCTGTAGTGGAAGGCTCAAGTGGAAGTGTGTGTGGTCAAAAGCGAGCAGGAGGAAACACAGATTACTTCAAAAGCCCCTTATTAGTTTTCATCCCGCCATGACCTTGCACAAGAGTGTGCTTGTGTGTGTGAGAGTGTGAATTCGGAACCCATTGAGTCGGCTGATAAGCCTTCTGTCCTCACTTCATTATGTGCGGTGAGAACAGAAGAGAAGAATGACGTCCTCGCAGTCTTTCTTCTTCAATGACAGGCTGTTGGGAAAAAGTTTGTTCTTTTATCATGCTAGGATGTTGCTGGGCTTGGCCTCTGTGAATCAAAAGGCTAGTGGGAAGAGTTTCATTCAGTGACTGAAGGAAGTACGTGTTTGCTTTCCTCATCGTTACAGCCATCACCAGTCGACTTGATGGCGGGGTGTAAAATAGGGCTGCACCAATCGATCGCCGGGCCGATTTATCGGCACCGATATGGACATTTATGACGCCATTATGATGGGCTGATCAAATGACAAATATGATCTGATTTTCTATTATTATTTATTTTAATAAAATGCTAGTTATATTTATACATTATGAGAAATGTTATTGTGCTTTAAAAATTTGTAAAAATGACAAAAATGACAACGTTTTGTGATGCTGTAGCCCCGCCTGCAGAGCAGACCTGCAGCTGCAGACATGGTTCTACGTTACAACCGAATTGCAGATCGCAATGTTTTCACCCACGGACTATGACGCAACATTAAAACAAGACTTTTGGCCTCAAATCACTATGTAAAATTTGAGCGGTACCAAGAGGCTAATGAACAAATGTTTACCGGCGCTAACCTCAGGCGAAACCAAAGCTTATTGCAGGTTTATTATTTTGGACGAGCTGCTGAGTTCTGTTGTTGAAGACCGGAAATGCGCTACCTGGACCCAGATTCCCCGGACATGTAGTCGACAAAAAGAGGAGTGGTCTGTCAGGTAGTAAGGCAACATTCTAGCATTTAACAAGTGAAGTTTACGATGTGGGTTTGATCTGTTCATTGTTCATTGATGGATGGCGGTAAAACATAATTATTTTATATAAAGCACTTTGCCTTTTTTATTGATATTTATTTCCATTATTTGCATTTTTTATATACAGTGTTGTTTAGTATTATTATTTAGTAGGCACATGTTGAATTGAATCTAAAAAAGTGACTTTTGTTTGTTATTTAGTTGAGAAAAAAAACAAAAAAATTGGTATGGCCTCTTGGGACATTCCTATTAACTACATTTTGCGATGTCACTGTATCAGATCCAGCACTCACAGTTCCACCCCTCAGGTCACACTCATCAAACCCCTCACAGGGTGAAGCTCAGAGGTACCCATGAATACCTGCAGAGTTGCATCAATAATAATGAGATGAATGAATTCTGGAATGGGAGCCAACCGTCTGATGTCAAACCTGTATGTCACTGCGACGTACACATGAGTCTCATGCGGCATGATTGGTGGAAAGTTTCACAGAATTGACATCTGGGCAGCTGCAAAGAAGGATGCAATCACCAGCCTTGCACTTGGCATCATTCACAGTAGAATTAGTGTTTGGTTGGACAGCAGCTGAGCCACCTGATGCAGGTCACTTCTCCTCTCACACCTGTTCATGTTCGAGCAGGAATACTGATGAGGTCGCGGAGAGCAGCTTTGGCAGTACTTGTAATTCCTGCATGAGCGTGCTGAGAAGTTTGTGGTAGCACTTGACTTTGCTGCTTCAATTGGACTGTTACAATTCGCTTTTTGTAATGTTTCCACTTAGTTTTATTATAGGTGATCATGTGAGATGTCTGGCTCGGAGGACGACCTTCAATGCTGGGACACAATCCTTATGCGTGTGGTGTGGTGCGTTGACATTATCTGGACACACCACAGACCTCACAGTCATTGGCAGATTTATTTTTATTTATCTTCAAGCGTGAGGTCCCTGACAGATTAAAAAAAAAAACTGTAAAAACGGTAGTTGGATGTAGCAGTGGTGGACCCTGATCAGAAATGTACTGCTATTTTTTGTGGCAAATAATAAGGTTTCATGGCCAAAACAATAAACACGCTTATCAATCAATGTTGTAATCATAATTATTTATCACAATGATATCTGGGGAACATCTGTATTGTCATTGTTTTGCTTAACAATTTTCATTGCAAATATTGTAATCACAAGGTGCAACTCAATAGAAACAAGGAAAGACTAACACTGAGAAAATCTGTGAGGCCCCTGGATTAAACTATCCACCCAGTGATTGGTGACTCCCATGGCAGCGTAACTTCAGGTCACATGCTTGCTTGACTCTTGTCAATACTGTATTTGCACTGAGCCGGCACATGTTGGCAACAACACTCAGATATTGGCCTAAAATGACTATCTTTGGAACCTACACAAGTCTCGAATGTTGCCTTTTCCCGCAATGTTGGTGTTAGCCCACAACACATTGACCTTTGTTAGGGTCTGGGTCTTCCTTGGACGCTTTTGTCTTCCTCTGAAATCCCACAGGACCACAGAATGAATCGGTCAACAGGCTACTGATAGGCTTGAGTATTCCTACTTTCCTACCCATTTAAACTGGGAAACCTTCTGTGCCATGCCTTTGTCCCATCCCTCCCCCAGGTGTTGGAAACATACCTCCCATGTATCGGCCATTTACTTGTGAGAATGACTACCAAGGAACCAACATCCAAGAAATGTATTCCCTGACAGAGGAGTCTAATACATACTCAGAATTCTGGGTCTGCAGCTACACCTGACTCAGACTCAGTAGTCCGGTAGAGCGACAAAAAACTATCTGAGGTCTTGACCCCTTTATACACAAAAGATCTCCACGTGCGCTCCGTCCTCGTCCGATTGGTCCTCAGCTGTTGAGGTCAGTTCCGGTTGCTGGCTCCCTCGTAACCATGGTAACGATCACAAGACATGATCCCCTCCTTCGGACACAGGTGGCTCTTATCAGCACTGGAGAAGACGGTTCCTTTCCAGCCACCTCCGCCTGACCTGTCTGCTCAGACCTCCAGTGTCTGTTTCACTCCCATTGTACTCCATCTGTAACTTCTCTCTTTCTTATGCACACTCAACCACGCTCACTCTCCTCCTGTGCATCCACACTCATTCAGCATTCCTCCGTCTGTGAATAACCTCTTTATTAGTAGCACAAGCGATTACAACAATATTAATATAGTACAGTATAATAAATGCACAATTGCTATTGCAGGTCCACTTGTCTTTCTGTGCTGCTCCTTACAACCAAACATTATTGGTCAAGTGTTTTTGAAGGTGGGATCAACAAGTCTCCGTGTCTCCCAGAGGTCAGAGAGATGATGTGAATCATTCTAGATGCCTTATCAGTTCTCAAATGTACTATATTGAGCAAAAGACAGGTTGCAGGTTGCCTCCTGACTGAAACCCTTCTGAGGGTAGTCCTCCATATACTCTACCACCCTGCCAGTGGTGAAGCCATGCCCACGCTAGCGCATTGTTCCAGGGTGATCTGGATTCCCCCTCCACCAAGCCTGGCTCTTCTCTCAATTCCGCCTGCTGTAAAAGCTGCAGGTCACAGGGGGGTCATCTGAATCTCACAGGAAGTGCACTATTGAAACATGAGGTTTTACTTTTCCTGTTTGCGGGAGGTTTCACGCCCGCTAAGTAACTACTGTCAATTTACCCAGTGGCTCCAACTGGTTTGTGAAAATACTCTGTAGGACCAACAGCTAAGGAAGAAAATGAATAAATATTATTAGTGATAAATAATAAGGGGACATGATTTTAAATAAAATATTAAGTAAAGACCATGTAATTAATTTAAAACATAAAGCTGAAACATCAGGGTGGAGGTGCTTTTTTTTCTTTTTCTTTTATTTTCTGTCTATCAGTGCAAAACTCATTTTGTCTCCTTTTTTTGTCAATAACATCACAAGCTTATACGATTGTTCCACTTTATATAATCAATAAACAAAGGTCATACACTGAGCAATGTCCCACTGTAGATATATAATCCAGACTATCACCACTAGATAAATCATCATAGATGCCATGTATTGCTGTAAATAAGTTGGATTTATCAGGAGAGACAAATCTGTCAACACAAGTGACAGAGTCAGTGGGAAGCGACTGTGTGTGACTGCGTGATGACTCATACTTAATCTTCATCAGCAGAGTGGCAACGCCATACTATGAGGTCGGGATACTAAATCAGCGCTCAATAGCGATCGACCACAGAAGTATGTCGGCAGAGGAGGAACAAGTCAAAACAGAGGCAGCGTGTCATCAGTCTGTGAAAAGAGACAGCAGCAAGAGGCAGAGTTATCACATGTCATTGTGGATCCCTCCCTTCGCAATTTAATCAGGCTCACTCTGGCGGAGAAATACAGATATTCTTTTGACTCGGTTGCGTCATTCAGGAACCAATCGTCTAATGCAGAACATTTTCAAGGTCATTATCATTGCTGTCCTGCTGTCTTGATATGACAACATCTATTCATTGAGACGGAAATGATATTTTTGCCTCTGAGGTCTGTTTTTGCTTAAGGAAATCAATTTTGTTTGTGGCTGGATGTTCCATGCGACAGTTGACATTGACCATCCTCAGAAACTCAAATAAGATTAGGAAAACTGAGAGGGACATCAGGAAGTGTGGAAGAGAGACATCCATCAGTCGAGATAAGGAAGCATGCAGAAGAAATGTATAGAGCGACGGAGATAAGTAGACAACATGCAGGACCTGTAATGGACACAGTGATTTCTCCATGAATCAAAGTGACTGAGATCATATACTGGGGACACGTAGTGTTTCATGCTGTCTGCTGAAGGACACATCACCCCTTCCTTTTGCAAGTCTGCTAACCAGGGTCACTTGCACTTAATGCACTCAATGGTGCCTAAACTAGTACAGATGTTTATCTCTGCAGGTCAACCAAAAAAACTTGCTATAGCCCACTGATCTCCGATCATTGGAGACTGTGCTGTTGTCTATCCTGAGAAAACTCTTCTAGTGGAATAGTGAGGTGACCCGGGGCTACAGCTTGATCATCTGACTTGTCTGGATGAAGAGCTGACGTGGTTCGTCTTGGAGCTTCTGTTGTAATATCATTTGAGGCCACCTGATCTCTAACTTGGAGTCCAGACACCCTGCAGAGGAAACAGATTCATACCACTTGTATCTCTTATCTTGTTCCTTTGGACTCCTCTTAAATCTTGTGGCCACAGCTGTAGGTAGCTCAGCTGGCTAAGTGAGATCTTTGCCCTTAGGTTTCAGTTTTTGGAACATTCTAAAGACCCATGTGAAGAGGCTGCATTGACTGCTACATTAATCACGCCATCAACATTCTGGAAAACACTGCTTGAATTGTTTTTTTCCCTGTTCAGGTTCTACTGGGACTTGCTGATGCTGTTGCTAATGATGGGAAACCTGATCATCCTGCCAGTGGGCATCACCTTCTTCAGAGATGAGAACACGCCATCGTGGATCATCTTCAACGTTGTGTCCGACACTCTGTTCATGGTGGACCTGGTTCTCAACTTCCGAACAGGGATTGTCAAAGAAGACAGCACTGAAATCTTGCTTGACCCAAGGTCGGTGTATGTAGCAGTATGTGCGTGTGTGTCTGTGTATTCCTTGTGTAGCTATACTTGTGGGGAGCAATTCTTGAAAACACACCTACCTGCACACCTTTTTGCTTTGTGGGGATTTTTTGGTTGTATACCACAAAGTTAAGCCTCAGTTTGAGGTCATTGTAGTTGAATTTGAGTTTGGTTCAGAGTCCTGGTCAAGTCATTTGTTTTGGTGGTTAGGTATTGAGTGAGAAGCTGGGAAAAGCATTATGCAATGGGAAACCTCCAAAAGTCCTAACAAGGATATAAATAAAGACATGTATGTATGTGCTCTTGTGTGTGTGAGTGAATGAGTGTAGAATTGTCAGATTATCCACACTCAAGAAAAGAAGCAATGGCAGCTCTCTCCTGTCTGTGGTCCATGTTGCACTGTGCTGTTCAGCCAGGGACAGCTTGACTCACACACGTGCTGAATATTGATAGACTGTGAAATGCCAGGCGCATTTAAAATTCTAGCCACTAAACTATTTTGTCGGATTTCAAACCTGGCTAATCCTACTCTCTCTCAGGGCCATCCGACAGAACTACCTGAAGAGCTGGTTCCTGGTGGATTTTGTGTCCTCCATTCCGGTGGACTACATCTTCCTGATGGTGGACAGTCTGGACTCTGAGGTCTATAGGACAGCTCGGGCACTGCGGATCGTCCGCTTCACCAAAATCCTGAGCCTGCTCCGACTCCTGCGACTCTCCCGACTCATCCGCTACATACATCAGTGGGAAGAGGTGAGGAATGTGGCGCTAGAGAGCAGGTGGCTGGATTTGAAAGGAACTTTGAAGGTTGTTTTTTTTTTTTTCCTGTGGCAGTTCTTTGGATATCTGCATAATCTCTAAATGTTGAAGATCTAATGCCTGGAGAAATTGCGCTCAGGTGTGATAAATCACTGTTACATCTTTTAAAAGGGGGGCAAACACACAAGCTCAGTGTAACTGACTGCAATTTAATGCCACAGCTGCATGTAGATGCCCCTACAATACTAGTAGCTATCTTAAACACTCGTTGCATGGATTGAAACAACACAGTTACAACATTTTCAGTGAAGACCACATTTGCTGAAAGACGAGGAAGTTGGCATGAATGTCTGTGGCTTTCTTAGAATAGTATATGTTTGTTATATGGTCAGACTCTTTATCTTCACGATAAGTCTGATGCCGACTCATTTTTATTATTAAAAATCCATCCATTTTACACTGGCTAGCTGGCTGTCAATGCTGTGTTGCAAGGTATGACAGTTTAGAAATAAGAATTAAGATGAAAGGAGAAATATAATGCATGTTATTTTATTAATATTTATACCAGAAAACACTTTTAATATTTTTTTGAATGAACCTTTCCATCCTACTGTACAGTAAATGTGTTTCAGTATTCTGTTCCTTCTCTTCAAAATATAAAACAATGCGTGGGTCATGGGTCACTTTAACAGCTAAAAGATTTAGAAGATACTGAGTAATTATTTGGTCGTTATTGTTCCAAAAGAAGAAGCTTTAGAAGCTACCAATTTTGCTATTTAATTTGGTAGCTGCACTATAAAGGGCATTGAGGTGTATTTCTGAGAGGCCCTTGACCAACGTTAGCACCCACTCACTGACACAACAAGGATAGAGTGTATAACTTTGTCATGAAATTATGTAATTCTGATGGCGTTTGTTCTGCTTTTCCTTCAACATAAAACAGACGTTTAAATCCTGTCTTTGGACATTTGCAGATTTTTCACATGACCTATGACCTTGCCAGTGCCATGGTGAGGATTGTAAATCTGATCGGCATGATGCTGCTGCTGTGCCATTGGGATGGATGTCTCCAGTTTCTTGTCCCCATGTTGCAGGATTTCCCCCCTGACTGTTGGGTTTCTAAGAACTTAATGGTGGTGAGTCTGGACCAAAAACTGAATTTTATTTGCCGCTCTGCGCCAGAGTAAAGGCAGGGAATAAGCTGCATGGTGATGAAACGTTAGTTTTCCGACTGAGATCACAACAAAGACTAAAGCTGTGTCACTGTTCCTTATTTAGGTACGTCTGTAGGCAAAGCAGTAGGAAAATCTCAACGCATCGTGACGGCACACAAACGCTCAAGGACTCTCTTCTGGAACTGAATGTTTCCATCACGTGCATGCAGACATTTGAACAGGGACAGTGAAGCGTGCGCACCAGTACACAGCTGTATAAACAGCTGACTCATGTCTCAGTTATTGCCGTGGTGACTGTTGCTTAGCTGTCGTATGCTGGGATTCTCCCTCGAGAAAGCTCCTTTTATCTGGTGGACAATTACCATCCATGGCCTTAGAATCTATCAAATTAGGGCTCATAAGCGTCTCAACACCGAACACACACAGGCTGGTTTATTTTGAGCTTGGGACTATTTGATAACACATTTCAGTTGGAGCATTACGGGCTCTTTGGTCACATTATGTGAAGCCCACGCAAGACACTAATCTTTTCGGAAAGCTAAGTAGGTCGTGACAGTTTCATTGCTTCTCCTTTACATGTTGTGATCGCAGTTTATTTTTGTCAAATTGGTGTCAGAATGTAAATATATGTACGACGTATTTCAAGGGAAGATAACAGCTCATCCTTACAGGCCTGTGTTCCTGCTCTCACACAGAATGACACGTGGGGCGTCCAGTACTCCTATGCTCTTTTCAAAGCCATGAGCCACATGTTGTGCATTGGGTACGGCGCCCAGGCCCCAGAGGGCATGACTGACGTGTGGCTCACCATGCTCAGCATGATCGTAGGTGCCACCTGCTATGCCATGTTTATCGGCCATGCTACCGCTCTCATCCAGTCACTGGATTCCTCCCGGCGACAGTATCAAGAAAAGGTGAAAATTTGCTTAATGGCTCCTCCCTTACATCTTTACACTTGCAGACTGCAGCCTGAGGGTCAATTGATAACTGCTTAGATGTGTTGTGGCCACTGGGGTAAAATGACTTGAGTCCTCCTTATGTTACTGCAGTACAAGCAAGTGGAACAATACATGTCCTTTCACAAGCTGCCTGCTGATGTGCGACAAAAGATCCACGAATACTACGAACACCGTTTCCAGGGGAAAATGTTTGATGAAGAAAATATACTTGGGGAACTCAGTGAGCCGCTGAAGGAGGTAAATTGAACACAAAGATCATGGTATGTTTTAAACACGAGTCTCAAGATGAGTTTTCTTTGTCTAGGAGATTGTCAGCTTTAACTGCCGCAGTCTTGTGGCCAACATGCCGCTGTTCGCCAATGCGGATCCCAACTTTGTTACGGCCGTTCTCACCAAGCTTCGATTTGAAGTTTTTCAGCCTTCAGATTTTATCATTCGGGAGGGCACAGTGGGACGGAAGATGTATTTTATCCAGCATGGGCGAGTCAGCGTGCTGACCCGAGGAAACAAGGAGACCAAACTTTGTGATGGATCTTACTTTGGAGGTAAAAATCGATTCGTGTTCTCTGGGGATTTCTCCTAACTAATGAGTCCTTGCCTCACCATCATTCTCCAGAGATTTGTTTGTTGACCCGAGGACGGAGGACTGCCAGTGTCCGGGCTGACACATATTGTCGCCTGTATTCCCTCAGCGTGGACAGCTTTAATGAGGTGTTGGAAGAACACCCGATGATGCGACGTGCCTTTGAAACAGTCGCTGTTGACCGCTTGGACCGGATTGGTAATGTTATATCTAAATAATGCATTCACTAATACAGTCATGTGCTGCTTATAATCCCTTCCTGTGGCTGCTAATCTAAGTTTCCTGGCTGGCATTTTATTGCAGGGAGAAAAAACTCCATGCTCCTCAGGAAGTCATCTCAAGGAGGTTCTCTTGGAGGCACCATCGGTCGTGGTGGAGGTCGAGGCGGAGGAGGCCCAGGTGCGGGTGGTGGCTTGGCAGCCAGCTGTCTGGGATCCTGTGACAGTATGCTGGTGCAGCAGATTGTCAAACATGACAGCATGCCTGCCATGCAAGATGCCATCGCAGCTGCAGCAGCAGGAAGAAGCGGAGTCTTGAGTGGAAGCGGTGCTGTATCTCCAAGACCCCGCCCTGTTATCTGGGCCCCACTGGTCCACGCACCCTTACAGACTGCAGCTGCAACCAGTAACGTAGCCATTGCCCTCATGCATCAGCAGCAGCAACAGCAACAGCAGCTCCAACAGCTGCAGCAGCATGCCCTTGGAGGAGCTTTTTTTCTGCCTTCCCCTCTAATCTCTCCATCCCCCTCTTCAACTTTCCCTCTATCTTCTCCTCGCGCCCCTGTTTTACAGCCCCTCCGGCCCTCTGTCAGCTCCCTTATTGGAATGATGGCCATGGGAGGGATGAGTGGTTTACCCCCAAGGGGATTCCCTGCATCCCCATCTACCATGGGAGCACCCAATGGGTTGACGTCACCACCAGTTGCCAAAACTCCCTCCTCCTCAGTTCCAACATCTGTCCAGCAAGGACGGGTTCTTCATTACAATATTCTTCCCTCGATGATTGGTGGGTCACTTGGAACCCCAACACCTGGAGCACCGCCAGCGACCACGATTCCCAAGGTTTCCACCACCAACTCTCCCACTAGTTTGGGTGCCTCAGCAGATGGAAACACACCTATAACAAGTCAGCAGGGAGCTAAAGAAGCACTTTTGCGTCATGGGGTAACTAGCTCTCAGGGTCTACCTGCATTAGGAAGGCTTACCCAGGAGGCCAGGCTGCTATCTGCCTCCCAACCAACCTTGCCTCACCGCTCCTGGGCTGGCCTCCAGCCTCATCCACCTCTCCACCGGAAAGCCTCTGGAGGCAATTTATTGTCAGCTCCTTTCCTTGCAGGTCAGATAGCCAGGGGTGGAAGTGCAGGGGTCTTGGCCTCTCATGTCCCTGTACAGCTGGTGACACAAAATCCCCAAACTCAAGTGCCCAATATCATTCCCACTCAGCCTTCTCTTGCACAAGCTGCCATTACTGTCAATGTGCCACTGCACTCCCAATGTTCCCCACATGTAGCGACCATCCCCACAGCATCAGCATCGCACATGCCCCCGACAGTGTCCTCCTCTTCTCCAAAGCAAACTCCCCTCTCTTCTGCACCCCAGTCACCTGCACCCACCCCCCCATCTCCTACACCAATGCTTGCACAGACTCCCCGGCCAAAGCCAATTACAGTGAACCCATCAGGGTCCTCCTCACCTCCTCCAAACTCCCCCTTATCCGGGGCAACACCCCTGTCACTTTCCTCAACACCTCGCCCGAAACCACTTGGTACACCTTCTCCCCGCTCTTCTTCCCCCTCGCCATCCTCAACACCTCCTCCCTCTTCAGTTTCAACCCCTGTTCCATCACCTCAAACATTTGGCCCAAAGTCAGTCAACCCCTCATCCTCTCCCCCATCTTCGTTAGTCACCTTGCCAACACCACATCCACAGAGCCCAAGAGCCAAGACTTCCTGCACAACTCCCTCTGCATCACCTAAGTCTGGTCCAAGTCCAGTCCCAACCCCTATTCCCTCTCCAACTCTGACTCAGACCACACGCACTCGCACCAGCACTCCACTGCAAACTCCCAGTCAACCCCTCTCATCTCTTTTCACGGCAACCCAAACACCCTCTCAGATCACCACCCCAGCACAATGTCCACCTTCAACTATTGCTCCATCCAGTTCCACATTGAATAAATCCCAGTGTGCGACTCCTTGTCTACAGCCCTGTGTCATGAGCTCATCGAGGAGTTCTCCAACTCCAAGCCAAATACTAAAACAAACTCCAACCCAAACAACAGCTCCTCTCACGATAGCTAGCACAAGTTCTCCTACCAAAGTGAAGTTCTCCGTTCATCCAGTAAGACTAACTTCTCCCATTCTCATTCCAAACCCCTCGGTGGGATTCAGCCACACAGTAAACTCAGCCCCATTGACAAGCTTGGTCCAACCAAGTAGCTCGACTGCATCAGTACAACCACTGAAGCAAAACTCCCCCATCACAAGCCCCTCTAGCAACTCCTCCAAACTTCAGAAGCCGCCCTCGACACCCAGCACAACCACTCAGGCATCCGCAACTGCACCCAACCCCTCCACCCATGCGACGACAACTGCTAACACAAACACAGGTACAAAGGAACCCCAGCTGACACTTGCCAGAAGAGACTCAGAAGGACTGAGACACAAACTGCCTGCCAACATGTAAAAAACTGACACGCAATTTAATGCAGTAAGCAAAAGCCTATGTTGAGTCGGGACGCAGACCATGCTCATGTTTGTATTTACTCTAATGTGATTGTCGTTAAACAAAACTCTCTGAGCCATCAGTGATGTACTCAATGGACTGCTGAATTGACTCAGTGCACAAGAGGTTCCGGTCTACTTATTGCAGTCATCATTCTTTTCTGACTCTCGTGTACTTTCCCATCTGTATCTTTTTACGTCTTTTTCAGAATTTTTTTTTCCAAGGCTTGCTGTAACGTCTACTTCTCACTCCGCAAATATGCTTTCACGTTGGGGCACAACCAGTTTTTGTGGCATATAAGACTTCTATACTGGCAACTGCAGACTTCTTTTTCTTTTTCCAAGGCATTCCCTCTTTTGGTGAAGGTGCACCAGAAAATGATTTAGAGAAAGCCTTAATTGCTTAGCGACAGTTGTGCACAGAGCCTATTTTGTCGTGCTACACAGCAACACAGATTGTGAGTCGCGACTGATGATGGGATGAACGTGTATCAAGATTACTGTAAAAAAGGAGATGATGAACATATGTAATAATAGCTTAGAGTGCTAATGTAGTAGACAGTTGAATCAGCAAGCAATATATGTGAAACACCAGAGACTCTTTACTGTAACAGTAATCCTTAAATTGCATAAGAAAATATTGATGGGGTTTTCTGCAAAGTGGTGTCCATTTCAGATGCAGGTCATAGAAGAGACACTTTCAGGTCCTAGGTTGCATTCCATCTTTCACCAAAGTGTAATACGTTATCATGAAAAAATATGGATAACTATGATAATTATATAGAGTTCAAAATCACTGTAAAGTTGATATAATGTGTCATTTTAAACAACTAGGAGCAGTGCAGTTGTGGTTTTAGTCGTCCAAAGTGTTTGGTGCTTAGTTATTTGAAGACAACTTTCGAACTTCTTCAGTAAATGGTGTTTTTTTTATGGTGTGACACGTCGCTGCCCTACTCTGTACTCTGGCCCACTTTGCGTTACATTCAGGCCTTTGTAAATAAGTGCTTCTTGCTTGGTCTGTCTTCTTCACCGCTTTTCCTCTTTCATCATTCTCTGTCCCACCGCCTTTCATCTGAATTCACACCTCTCGGCTCAAACTGTTTTTTTTTTTTTTCTTTGACACTCACACTCTTTCTCTCAGCTTCCCTGACGCTTTGCTCTCTCCATCAGCCTCCTCTTGGGTTATCAACTCGGTTTGCCATTTGCAGTGATGTTTGATGTTTTGTGTGCGTAGCAACAAGGCATTTATGTCTTAATCCTGATACCATGATGCCTAGACAAGTAAATATATTAAGGACCAAATGTTTTATTTTTATTTATCACAGCTTTGGCTTCAAAAAAACAAAAAAAGAAAAAGAAAATGTGGAAATGATTGTGATGAGTGACTCACTGAAAATGAGATTGATGAATGTGGCTATGATGATGACAGCATCACCAATAGACATGTAAAAATGTATTTATGAATAAAGTGGCTTTAGATATGTTTTATGCGTGTTCACTTGTCTAACTTTTGCAGTGTGATCCGGTCGTGGGTCGGGCAGAAGGGGGAGGTTGGATGAGCTGCGATGTTGGACCAAAGTCAAGAGCCTGCATATCTGAGTCTGACCCTGGATTTGCAGTAAGAATACGTTGGTGACGAAACAAGCATGAGAAGTGAGCATGTAAAAATACACTGGAAATTGTAGGAAAATGAAGAAGCTAACATGCAGATTGGATATTGAAATGAAGTGGCCGATTATGTTCTGATTACCCCGCTCCTGCCAAAGTGGGTCTTGACACAGTATTCCCCGAGAGATATAGCCGAGGGGCTGAATCTTGATCACAGCTGCTTCAACGTTTCAAGTACTTTGATGCAGTCATGTGGGGCGGTTCATCCGACACACACCTGCCATTTCCCCAGTTCAACTTGACAGTGGAGAGAAAATGGAATGGATTAGTGAGTGTTTAACAGAGGTTTGAATTGAGGTGGAATCCCTTTATGAGTAAAAACCAACTGTGTCAGCACTTCATGGATCTGAGGTCAAGTGCAGGACCGTGTTAGGAGCTTTGGATTTGAGAAAACGGCCCGAAAACAAATCCAAAAACACCTGCATTTTGAGGCTGGTCAAAAGAATAGGTCAACATTTGCATGAAGCTTTGCCATTCACAAAGAGACCAATTGTGAATACAGTGGCACCTCGTTTTTTGAACGTCCCGGAATTCGAACAAATCAGAGTTTGAACAAAAATTTTGAGATTTTTTTGCTTCGGATTTCGAATGAAAATCCAGAACTTGAACGCCCCTGAAAAAAGCCAGAAAAAAAACATAATGTGCGTGGACCGAACAGCTGACCCACGATATTGTTATATTGTGTATAACGCAGCCTCTGTATGCAGACGTGTCCCATTAGCTACATTTACTGACTGTTTTTTCTTCATATTGAGGTGTAAAACCTTTCCTGTCTCCGCACTGGACCATGGTAGAGTGTCACAGGGAAGGTGCTCGCTCTCCACACCTCCGAGGCTGGAGCATGCACTCCAGGGTTTGATGTCCTGTTGTGGGCTGGAGCTGGGACAGGGATGAGGCGAGTCTGGGACAGAGTGTTACTTGGCTTATGACTTTGTCACAGCCAAACTGCACAGAAGCACACATTCAGAGCTGGACACGCACCGGGCACCTCTTCACTTCTGGAGAGACGTCACTCACTGGGCAACCCCTCCCACTTGCAGCAGCCACACACATAGACGAACAGCGCACCTGCAGCAGACAGTCTACATTCACTCCTACAAAAGCCTGTTTTAAGGCTCGGAACACATTATTTCTTTTTCCATTCATTGTAATGGGAAAAATCAATATAGATTTTGAACAATTCGCTTCTGGAACAGCCGTCTGGAGCGGATTGTGGTCGAGAACCGAGGTACCACTGTACATGAAAACAGATCCCAGCAATGAGCGAAATTAAACTTCTCAATATGTATGCCTACACAACAATTTCTATAAAATACTGGTGCTACTACTTGTGTGAAATACTGCAGATTTATGAAACACCATCTAGGACAGACCTTAGCAAAGGGTCAAATACGGCCCTTTGACTGTATTGATGTGGCCCTCCTGGAGTCAGAGTCAAACCATAAAACTTTTTGTCCTATGCAATGTTTTTGTTCATTATGATGCACCTGAAACATAACCTTCCCATTTGATTATTTTTCTTCATTGTTTGTCTTTTGGAGTATTTCTTGTCCCTTAAAATACATCAGAATTGAAAGTAGATTTTGAAATGTATGAGACACACCGAGAATCTTTCAATGGCAAGCGGTCTAAATTAAATAAAACACAACAAACCATATTCTGTCCATTTTTTTTTTTTTTTTTTGTGCAAGTGTCATTTCATAATCACACGATGTCATCACTTGACTTTTATTTTCAATTTTCTTTGGGTTTGCAGCCCCTCTCAACGGTCACAATATATCACCTGGCCCCTTAGGAAATTTCATTGCCCACCTCCGATCTAGCATGACTTCTGGACCGTACCTGATGAGCGTTCCAAAAATAGCATCACCAGAAAGAGAATTGTCTGGCGGTCACAATGGAACAGTAGCAGCATCTGCCGGCAGTTCAATGTCCTACAACCAAATTATGCGCGGTAATAATGTCCACTATTTGTCCATAAATAACAAAATTAACCAACTCTGTTTTAACAACTTCAACTTTAAATGAAAGCTAAATAACATGGGCTATATAGATAGCTATAATATTTCATTCAATTGTAATTTTGTGAAATAACTAGAGTGACCACTAGATGTCAGCATAAACGTTCAATAAAGCTCATTGCTGCGTTTCGCTGGCAGGAATCGAAGTGGAGCAGTTATGTCACAAAAAAAAAAAAAAAAAATTAAACTGAACCGAAAGTCCCAGGAGGCTTGAAGGTTCTTGATAACCCCACATGTGTTAAACTCACAGCTTTGTTTTCCACATTTTACCTGGCAGCACAACCACAAATCATGCAGAGATTTTAGGTTAAGGGGGTGGTAAATGGTGGGCTGACTGAGCTTACCACAAAATTATATATAGACTTCCTGCATGTAACTTCAAAGCCCTCCTGCAAGCACACCTAGAGCGAGATCAGGACAAACCTTGGGTTTAATAGAGCATGGTTATTCCCATACTAAGAACCGCATTAACCAACATGCTCAAAATGAAAAGTTACACTGAAAGCTTTTTAGTTTTAATATGCTGACATTGTTTTTTTTTCCTGATTGAGGTTAAACAGACAACAAAGAGTCGGAAAAAGGAGCTTGTTTCTCTAGATTTTCTGTTACACACTAAGTCATGTCACTTGCTAAATAGTGAGCAACATCAACCTGTTTTCTGTTTTGGCGATACAATGAAACTACCAGAAATTGTAAGGCAAGAAGAAATATAAAAGCAATTTGGGAGACATTCAAGCGCATGTGAGGAAGGACACCACAGCAAGGTTCCAAAGACTATGATTGAATAAAACCATGCAGAAAGATCAAACCAGAATGTTCGTATGATTACATAAGTATTTGAAGTTCTTTATTGTGTCCACTAAACAGGCTCTATGCAGGCGCCTTCTGTCTGACAGTGACTGAATGACCATAGAATCAAGACTGCTGGCTTTAACTTGTTACCCCAACTGAACAGAATTTCTTTTATTTAGGAGCTCAACATAGAACATGTTGAGCTCCTAAATTTTTTGATCCCAAAATGTGTCATTGGAAACAGACTTACATTGAAACTATACCGAGTCTAGTCAGCATAGTCACTGTCCTTTTGTAGAGCTACACACACAATACGGACTCTGTTGGTACATCAATTATTTTTAAGGAGCTTGGAGTTCGACTAGATTGCTTTTCGGTCCACTGTTTCTTGTAAACCATTCCTTCAATGGTTGCATTATGGGACTCGTGTTTTGAGTGGAGAGTACTTACCATCTCAGGTGAAGTGACAAGAGAAGTCCTACAGCTTGTGAATGTCTCATAATGTGCCTGGTTTGACTTTGAACCACTGGACACCGAGACAAATACAGATACTGTACATGGTAATTTCAGTGAGACTGATTCAAGTGCTCTGCTGAGATGCTTCAACAGATGGATTCCATCTGCTTGTGACTGTTTCAAGCTCATTGCACTCTCACTGTAGAAAAATTAAGCGTCAATGTTGTCTTTCAAAGGTGATGACACTTGGCAGTGCGACTTTGTGGTTGATGTGGAACAGCTACCCACACGGTCGCACTGTTTTTCCAGATACTGTTTTGTTCATGTTGTCAGGGTTGCTCATGGTTGTTCATGTTGTCAGGCTGCTATAAATCAAACAGCTCACACTTTAGATTAGGGAGCATATATTACCATAAATAAACCACTTACTAGTACATGTATTAGTGGCATATTAGCCAGTAATGAATCATAAAGTACTCTTTGATGTCTTGTTAAGCCTGAATGCATTTTATCCAGGAATTGTCATCAAAATTCATTCTAAAAAGCATCGTAATTACTGATTACTGACCGCAAATAAGGAAGTAATTTGCTTATTTATGTCGATTGAAAGTGTTTCTATCAAACATCTCCTGAAGCTACAGTATACTGAAGGTCTCTTTTCCCTTTGAAATGGAACAAAACCTCAATAGTAAAGAAAAGCTCCACGTACAGCATTATTATCTTATTTCCACATATACATATTTATTTATGCATTTCACCAATTTATATTACTCATTGACTGTAAATACATACATGAATACGATCCACAAAATAATGCAAATGTGTCCAGATAACCGCACCACCTCTTCTTCAATCGATCATATAAAAATAAATATTGACTAAATTGTATGAAACAATTAAGAAGACATGTGGTATAATAGTTTAGACAATTGTCGTATTACTTGTCATGGACGTTTACAGTGTATTACAGAAGACAGAAGTAAACATTCTTTCATATTCTCACATTGGTTTGTGGTTCCATATGTGACAAGGTTGAATAAGAATATTTAAACTATTTCTCATTGTAATTATTAAATTAGAATTCTAATTAAATATTCAAATTCTTATTGCAGACCTATGATCAGTTCTGACTTAAAAAAAAAAAATCCTTTGTTCAACAGAGTTGAATACAACAGCTATGGGTTGATCTGATCTACAGTCTTCGACTGAAAAGTGAGAAGAATTTTATTTATTGATTTTTGGAGAAGCCCTCCGGGGTAGAGCAGGTGCACCTACCGAAGATGATACAGGTGGTCCTGCTCACCTCTCTCCTCCTCCTCTGTCTCGCTGGAGCCGGACCCTCCCTCTCCTCCTCCCCCTGTGCCCTGCCCACCCCGGCGGTCTCTTCTCCAGGCTGTCAGAGCCAATCCGCGGCTGGGTGTAAGTAGGGCAAGCCGCTTCCTGGTTCTCAGAAAGGAGGAGCTGGGAAGTGGAGTGGGCCAGCTGAGACAGCAGGGGGCTCAGAACTGCCCAGAGAGCCGGAGGTCCGCACTGAGACCGGAGCACGGGGATTCAAGCAGTCAGCGAGTCGAGCTCAGAAGACCTTCAAAGTCGCTAAAAAAATAAATAAATAAACAACAAGTAAGAAAAGAAGTAGCCGGCAGGGTGGGACACCGTAATCCAGGAAGCGGACACCGGTCAGGTGGGAGGCGACGAACCAGGACAGGTGAGACGCCGGCGCTCAGGTACATTCTCACCGCGATTGTATGTTCTGCGCGCAGCCAAGCGTGCTCCCGGTGGCGCGTCTGTGCGTAGCTCCGGAGCCGGTTCTCCTCCTCCTCCTTCTCCTCCTCCTCTTCTTGTCGGTGCGTGGGGTCACCCGGGGACTCGAGTCCACGTCACGGGTGTTCAGTTCTAAACTGCTATAACACAAAATGACACGCAGTCACAAGGCTGCCCCTTGCTTTTGTTTGTTCTCTTTGGGCTTTTTTTTTTTTTTAATAATAGATTGTCCCAGGTGAAAGAAGCCACAGGGTCGACGGGTCCATTTGTGGATCCTCTCCTGCAGCTAATTATAGCCAAGAACACTGGCTGATATCCAAAACCTGACCTGCTCTCACGCACTCCGTACCTGCATGCCAGACACTGGATCTACAAGATGCACCTTTGAGAAATATCAGGGGGCTGTTAATTGACTTCGTCATCCACCAACCTGAGGCACACCCAGAGTTTATTGTGATCCACCACCCGGTGATACAATAGGATGTTCTCAGGCGGGTCACCCTGCTGCCTACCTGCCATGCCAGTGGGCTTGGAGCAGGCAGTGTGTGTCGTTACAGAGGTGGATGAGTCGCTGACTCGCCCCTCCGACAGACCGGCCCGACTGGCTCGACTGGCTTGGGTTTGGTTTCCCTGAATTAGCCATTGTTATTTGGTAAAATCCACAACCACACATGAAGGCAGTTGAAGGTGAGCTGGAGTCAGAACCATTGCTTGAAGACTGGCTTCTTTAACTGTGCTGAAACTATACGAGTATAACCTCAGATTGGAGACACGCTGATGCTGAGCTTTGATCATGCTCCAGGGGAACATAGTTGTTCAGTCACCTCTTTCATGTGTTGTTGTCCACATGTGTGAGAAACGTTTAGTATATGTTGAACTGCTTTCAGTTTCAGATATTTAGATTAAGACTAACCAATTTAAATAGTGTAGGCCTTGAGTTTTTCAATCCTTTCATGATCGAGATGCAGCTCAATAGATATCTTATACAAGATACAGGTTTTCAAAAATTTCCCTTACCATATATGATCAGATACAACAACATGGCCTGCACTGTGCTATTTAATATCACCGCTCATCAATGATACTGGATGGGACAGACAGGGGATTTGTGTCTTCACATACTGAATAAGTGTCACTGTGTGGAAACCATACATGCCTGTGTAAACACAAGTCTCCTCCCAACTTGTACTTCCTAAAGAAACCAGGACCTTCTTCCAAGATGTCTGAACTGAGTTTGTGTATAGTTAGTTTCAGTGAGCGTTCCATCCAGTCTGTCTTTTGTTCAAGTTGTATTTCGTTCTGCTTGTGAGGGCCTAGAATGAAGCAAGACCTGGTGAATATTCTATCAGTTTTCACTCAATAAGGTTGTGTCTCAGATGAGGTTGTATAGCGCACACTGATGGTGTAAACAATATTAGTGACAGTAATGACAGCATAGTAATGACAGCATAACAACACTGCAACTCTTCACCACCAGTTGTAATACCTCTATCCCTGACAATAAGGAGTCCATTGGAATTTTTGTTATACATTTCAACTTGTGTTTCAGTCCTTTAACTATTCATTTATCCTCTTGATGTTACAATTAAAAGTTACTCATCATTAACTTTCCCAAATAGATGAGCCTTTGTCTTTCAAAGACATCTCATCTGAAAAAGGGAAATTGACACTTCTTGTTGAGGACCACCTGAATGTTAAAGTGTTCTGCAGCAGAAGTCTACATCAAATGCTAATGTTTGAGCTGTCAAAACAAGACTGGTAATAGAAGTGAAACACGTCACCTCTACGGATTTAAAACCTTGCTGCTCTTTATCTGGCCTAGATTTCAGACGTTCGGGACCCTATGGGATCCTGGTAGGGTCTTGTGCTTCTTTTAACACCTCTAATGGTTCTGACATTTCAGACTTGGACTGGTGGATAATGGGGCATATTTTCTGATCTTTATACATACATACATATATATATATATATATATATATATATATATATATATATATATATATATGGCGAAACACGTCACCTCTGTGTTTCGAGAATCTGTTACCCACCCATCAGCCCGCTGCTTCACCAGTGACTGCCAGTGTCATGTGAGCAAAGTGTTCACATGCTTTCTCATGCCGGGACAATTCGCCACACATGGAGGAGCCATGGTGGTTTAGAAATAAAGTCTAAATGCTAGCTCTGTTCCAAATCACCAATATAATTGGACATCTGTGCTTCATTGCCCGTCCTGATCTGACCTTCATGCTGATCTGGACTGGCCTGCTTCTTGTAGTTCCTTCATTGGTGGTTTGGGAAACACAAACACTGAATTATTTTACGGTGGTTTCTCAACTCACTAGAATACATGTGCTTTTGCATAAGTGTGTGCACACACGCGTGTGTGTGGATCTATTCAAAAGACACCAAAAAGTAAGTGCTTAGTTTCTGTTAGTCTCTATTTCTGTTGTTTTGTGTTTTTTAGAGTAGCGTCCATTCCACTAACATACAGTTACTTTGGTTATGTAGCGAAGTATGATTCATGTGTATTTATTCTCATGAGTTTGTGACTTTAGGGGGAAAAGAACGCTGTAGAGCTGCTGCTCCTCAACACAGCCAATGCTCAGGCTAAATGAGTAGAAGCAGTCTAAGAAAAACGCAAGGCCAGGTACAGAGATTTTGTAGAACAACAAACTCAGCGAAAACAAGAGAAAGCATTTGTACCTCACCAATCATCCATTTGACCTGTAGACTACTTAGCTGGCCTGCTGTTTGCTTCAAAACAAACTGCGCTTCACCGTCTCACCAAAACTGTTTGTTCTGTTGTTCACAAACACAATCCACATTGTCAAGCAGTTGCATTTGCAAATAACATATCTTCAAAGAATATTTATTATGATCTGCTCAACGGGTAGAATTTAGCATGACAAACTGACTTGCCAACTAGCTGGCAAGTTCATGTTTGTGTAACATTCATGCATTTGATATGATTGACACATGGTTGGTTGAAATTACCAATGTATGATGTATTTGTATTTCTTATCTTAAATAAAAGTATAGTGTTTTGTGCCAAACTTTAACTGGTGTCAATAGAAGTAAACTGATGAGAAGAAAAGATTTTGACATAATATGTAGTCTGTGGAGTTGATTCTCTTCACATGGTTGTCTAACAGAATGTTTTCTAACAGATTTACAGAGAAATTATTGTTGGTCTGTAAGAATAGAAAAATGCACAAGGATGTTTTTATTGTTTTATTTGTTAGCTGGAATGCCAAATAAAACATTCACCGAAGGACAAAATAATGTAAATATTTGTTTGTTTGTTTGTTTACAGTCTAACTTCTGAACATCGGGCAAATAAGCTGAGAGCGACGGGAAACAGGGACTCAACCTCGTCTGAGTTTATGGACAGAAGGTACGAGACTATTTATTCAATGTTGTCATCAGTTTTGCATTAGAGCAGGTCCTGAGCCTAAGTCAACTTCATGTTATCGATTGATGCCAGTGGGGATAAAAACCAATCTTATGATGTGATAGTCCCCCTGTATCCTGTTTCCCCATAAGATTTGTGGCAGGTCTATGTAGGTGATGCCACTTTAAGTGTACATTGTATTGCTAGCTTGTTGACGTTTCTGCTGATGTCCTTCCCTTGTAGTTGAAGACATCGGAAGTGAATGTTAGTATTGATGGATGGAAGGGAAGGTTGGTGACACTCAAAACTGTGCACTACTTTCACTTTAGAGCAATATACTTTTTGATAAGCCAATGACCATTAGACTGACTCCTCACTTTTATTGAGCCTTGCTTCGTTGAAATTGCTCCTGTAAACATCCGTACTGTTGTGTTCTTTGCAATCTCTTTGTTTTAGCAACAAGCTGGCAACACGATAGTTAGGCACCTTTGTAATAACAAAGAATTGGAATGTGTTTTTAGATACTTTACTGAATACTTGATATCTAAATTGACATTTTTTTGACTTTGAGTTGTTCAAGAGGCCAAACAAAAATCAGCAAGAGTAGTTTTGGACTGGCAGCCTTGATTCTTGATGTGTTCACTGAGTGGATTTATGACCTGAATCTGATCTGAGGTCAAAATATACATTGCAGCATCAGACATGTCTGTACTGGACTGATATACTGTAGGTATGTGTCTTGTTAGGTTCCTGTACTGCTGTAGTAAGAATAAAAGGTGGACCAAAGGTATCCAGTCGTCATCATTAGATATGGGATAAGGCGCTCAGTCATCTAAGAAGGGCGAAGGGCAGAGCTGGTGCACCTCTGCAGGAAGAGCCAGGGAAAAGCTGTCCAACTCAGTCCCATCTGTATCATACTTATCTGTGTGCTCTGGCATCAGAGAGACTGGTCTTGAATCTTTTAATCGGTTCATCAACATAATCTTTCCGGGTTAATTCAATTCTGAGGTGAATATCAACATTCTGTCATAACCAGCCAAGCTTTCACGTGTGTACCTGGAACTTCCTGGTGCGTGGGGGGAAAACTGTGCTGAATGAAGTGGTCAGGTGGATAAATATTTTATAGGCAAACTGGAAGTTAACTCCTCTGTGGTTTGTTAGCTGCACACTCAATAACTGCCATAAAGCCATAACAGGCTTCAAGAAATTCCATGAGGGAGCTTTTTGTCATGCTTGTTCTTTTGAAGAGCCGATAAACATCAGGGATTAATTCCTTTTAAGAGATTAGGAAGCTCTTAAACAGTGAAGCACTTCTCAGTGTCAGTTTGCAGATAATGCTTACTGCACTGGCTGTAATTCACAGTTCAAGATGATGGTGGAAGTGGACGTTGCAATCTTTGTATTTGATATTTCATTACTAAAACAGGATTATCATCGCATTAAAGTGTTACACTAAGGCTGTCTTTTTGCAGTCGATGACGATGACGTGTTCCTCCTGAGTTTTACAGTGAAATATTCTGTAATTCAACTGAATGTTAGACATGATACTTTTCATTTAGAAAGCATTTTTAAGCATGTTTATTGCTGAACAAAAAGGCGGAACACCACGCTGTTGCGCACTAGAGGATGCCCAAGTCAATTCATTTAACTTTCATTCGCCCAGAATGCTGTAAATATCTGATCGATAAATTAGCAGAGAGTGGCAGCTCATGTCTCCAGTCCATGAGTTGAGATTGTGTGTGGTGTGAATGTAAAAAGCCTATATTTCATGGCCCCTCTAGACGTGGAAGAGTGCGGTGGGCGACAGAGCATGATAGATCATCTGACTGTGGCCAGGGGTATGTCCGGTGACTACCATGTGTCTTTTCAAATAGGGGGAAGTATCTGGAGTGGTCTGTCAGGCGGATGTGAGCCATGCACCAGATCCACTGTTCAAAGCGCACATATGCTGCCTACATCACAAACTGCTATGATGCGGACAGGTGATCCTGTTCAAATCGTGTCCGCTTAAGGGCGATTCATTTTCACACAAATCACAAGACCACAGTTTATTGGAGGTTATGTGATGCAACATTGTTGCTGTCTGATTTTGCCTCTTACCATTGTGTCAGTAAATATGTTTATCGTGTGAATGAAGCCGTTAAGAGTATTCCATATCTACTGTCAGAACTTTGCCACATTTGAGTGTTAACCCCACTCGATCTGTGTCAATAGAGGAAGTTGTGTATCTGCCATTTCCTCTTTTCAGTCTCCAGTTCCTGGTAGCCCTCCCTCGCTCTCGACCACCAGCCACGGACTTATCAAAAGGTGGTTCTCTCTGCTTCCTGTGAACAGTTATAGTTAGACGCAGTGCATTTGTACATCTGTCCATACAGCAAACCAAACTAGGAAAGATGAGCAGTCAAACAACTCAAAAAGTCACATTAAGTTCAGTTTTTTGTTACCAATGTTTTTACATGGAATTGTACATATTTTTTCCGACACTTGCGGTAACTCACCGCCTCATACCAGCACCAGGTCAGGCGGTCAGCAACGCCCTCAAGATGATTCAGAAGTTGATGAAATTTTTGTCATGCTTTCAGCAGTTTTAGCAGGCTTTCTGCACTGTCTTAAGAATAAAAGCACAGGTCAACTGTTACAAGAGGTAGAATTATAATGCTGGAGAACTGCACCCTGACAGGTGTAGCGATTGTAAACACCTTTAGAAATGTGAAAGTAGAACAGTTGACAGTGACATTGACAATTTTTGGAGAATTTGATTTGAAGTGACAATACGGTCTGGAGACCCATGTCATGTGAACGATGTGTCAAAACAGAAGCAGAGATGGTCTTGCCAAAATGACATTTGTTGTCTGGTTTGGGTTGAGGCACAAATGAGTCATCGTCTAACGTGTGCATACATGCCGTTTTGTGGTGCGAATGGCTCATGTTCCAATTTAGTGTAAATGTCACTTGTCATCAAAATGTTTCTGTTTGTCTTGCCTTCAGTTTTTTTCTGTGGTGCAAACTATCTCTCCATCAGGTTGTGTGGTGGGCCATTTTACTGAATACAGGAAGAAGGAAATTGATCGGGATCAGTTAGGTTTGCAACACTTGTTGGTCTGAAGCTTTTGCAATATCTCCCTCTGTAATAGGAGTTAAGTGTGAAACAGACACACATTGTCCTGTGATGTGGCAACAAGTTGTTTGTATAGGATTAGAACTCGAGTCCTTTAACTCAAAGATGTTTTACACCATGTCAACAGTCGTCTTCTGCTCAGGTATAGAACATTTAATTCATGGTGTCATCAAATTGACTCTATATAAATATTATTGTTACATTTATATTACTGTTATATATAATATATGATATATACCATATATAATATTATAGGTTACATATGTAACAATACAATACAATATATATATATTTATATATATTTATATATATATATATGTATATATATACATATGTTTATATATGTATATATATACATATATAATATATATATATATATATATATATATATATATATATATATATATATATATATATATACATATATATATATATATATATATATATATATAAAACAACAAGACTCTATAAATATTATTGTTATATTTATATATTATTGCTATATGTTGTTATATATAATATACATGGTATATACCATATCTAATATTATAGATAACAATATATCACAATCATATATTGATCATATATTGACTTATTTATGATATTTATAATAGTTAAGTCAAAGTCAAAAAATAGCTAAGGGTCAGACATAATTTAAATAATCAAAAATCTCTTCAACTAACATGCCTCTTTAATAATTCATCAATATTTAGCGCTTTTCGTGACCTCTTTCAAACATTTCTGGTTGTTATGTAGTCCAAAAAAGGAGGTCATGTTTCCCTTGACTGACTGAACATTAGTTAAAGGGGTTTCATATCATGACTTTCTCACAAACACTACGGTGCGTGCGTGTTTGTTCGTCTTGGGAGGGGGGGAGAAATGTTGACCAGATAAGGAATTCAGAGGGGAGAGAAATGTGTGAAACCGCACTGTCATCCAGCCTTCTCTTTAATGTCTGTGTTCTCCATCTCTGGCTGAAACTCACTTTTGGTGACGCTAATGATAGTGAAGGCTGTGGCCACAGCTAACACACACACACACACACACACCTGCAGATGCTGGTTCCTCTGGTATTGGTTTGTTCACGCTCTGCCAACATGTTGCGGAGTCTCTCACTCTCTCTCTCTCTTCTACCTCCTGGTTCCTCCTCTCTGGTAACGTTACCTCTCGCCTCTTGTTTCATGTCGCCTCTCTAACACAGATTGTTGAAGGCTGGACTAGATTTTCTTGTCTGTACCTCTCTCAGCTTTATCTCTGAGTATATCTCGACACCCACTCCTATTCACGCTACCTCGTTTCAGTCTCCTCCGCCATCCTGGGATTTTTCAAATTTCTACAAATGTGTGTGTGCTTCTGCAGAAGACAGCATCCCTCCCCCTTCCTTGTTGCTCACCTCAACTCAGTCTCAACACCTCTTTCCAACCACTCCAGCTCCCGCACTTCCTGTGTGGCTGCTGAAATACGTGGCGAGAACTTTTCCGCCCCAAGGTTTTTCTTATCCGATTGTATTGAAATGTTTCATGACTATGAAGGCTGATGTATCATTGTGGCTTCCTTTGTTCCATGATGTGTGCCTGTGTGTGCTGCGCTGTCAAGCTGTGATTTGAAGCATCAGTGTCATATTTGGGGTTGTTTTGGTGAATTAGCATTGCAACATTGTGATGACTTTTTTTTGTTTTGTTTTTATTCTTAGTAGGTCCAAAGCCAACTTTCCTGACTCACTCACATGCTTAAAATGTGGAAGTCCTCTGCGCCGTGGTGCAGCAAGTCCCTCATCATGGTGATGCTCCATTTTGAAGTTTTTGCTATACACAGTTCTCCCCGACTGAAATCTCTGTGAACGAGATAGCACAGCGCTGAAATGATAATTTAGCTATGATCATACAATGAAGCGTATCATAGATGCACTCCAGAGCGATGTGTCTGTCATCACAGGCAGACATGGAAGTCAGCCACACTACTGAGCCATATCTCATTGAACCAGTATTAACCACGAAAGACACGATACGGTGACGTCACTATCCCTCCGTTCTCCGCTCCTGTAAAGCAGGAACTCTGCATATCATAGAACAATCCTGGTTTCAGCACGGAGGTTACAACGCCAGCTAACATCCATTATGAGGTTAGGCTTAGGACAAAACAGCTTGGACTGTGCCTACTGACTGGTGTAGGTAAAATATTTTCACAGACGTTTCTGCCCACAACTGATGATGTCTAATATATACACAAAAATGTAGTTGTAACATTTTGAAGTTTTGGTGACGGGTGTTGTAGTAATCAAGATTGGTCTTGGTGTCGAGACTGATCTCAACTCCGCTCTTTTAGGTTCTCGGTCTCAAGTGCATTTTTACTGTGTCTCGGACTGGGTAGACTCTGGATTTCTCGGGAGAATGGTGCTGCTTGTTCCAGCTGACACGGATCAGTTTGAGACTCCTTATACAAATACAGCCTTGGTCTTTCTCGACCTCGACCTCCAAAAATCTTGGTCTTGTTTCAAGTGAAGTGCAAGTGAAGACGTTTTTTAGAGAAGTGCTGAAATGTTTTGATTGTGTTTAATAAACTGAAAGGAAAAAGTAGTGCGAGCGTAATGGCAACATCAAATACAATATAGGATATACAACTGATGAAGTACTACAATAAATATATAAACGGCACAACCTAAAAGTATTTTATATTTAGTTTTATGCACCAAGATTTGGGTATCTTCACTGGTAAAGCAGCATGCTGTGAGCAAACTTTCAAGTTATGGTTATTATTTATTATTATTTTTTGTGAGTGTATACATTACACCCCAAACTTCAACAGTGAGCAGACGTCAGCAGTGAGATGCAAATGACTCTAAATGGAAAAAATAACTGCATCAAACGTCATCAGTCGTCAGCAGAAATGCTCGGAAGACCCACCTCGAGGGAATTTGAAAACTATTTCACCTGCAGCGGCTTTGTTTTCCCCAGTAAGCATACTGCAAGAGAATGGACAGTCTGTCCAAACAGTGAAGAAAGCACCAGCGCATAATGAAATAGGATCAAATATTGGTCAGTTTTTGAAATCCCGTCCTTACACACATTTTATTTACCAGACTCTCTTTGACGTCTCAACTTCCTGCACCTACATACATTATCATTACCAGCTGAGATGGCGTAATAAGGGATAAGTCAGAGGGTTGCAAATCTCTGCCTCATTAACAGAGAAATTCTTGTTAATCATATTTTTTGCTGCCAATATTTGGACTGCTAAAAAGAATGGTGAAACAAAAATCGAAGAGTGCAACCGCCCTAATGCTTTATCTTTTTTTTCATCTCAAATTTGGTGAGGGGTTGACACAGGAGCTCAGTGAATGTTGTGGTTTAGAGAAGAAAAATGTTTGTCACTTTTTTTTATATAAAAGCAGTTGAGAGGAAGAATGACAGAATCTAGAAACTATCATGGCTCTGACTGTAGTGCTGTTGTGGGGGGTTTGGGGACAGGGGCCCTTGCACTGCCAGCCAAATGAATTATGTAGTGCGATCTTGGAACTAAAACCTTCTGCACGCATGCGTTCGTACACACACACTCACACACATAATGCCCCAGTCAGCTTTAGGACACGCAAAGCCTGAGGGAGAAGGAAACACCAAATTCTTCTTGAAAAATTTGGAGTGAATTGTGGCAGTAATCTGGTCGAAGCAGGTGGAGTCGCTGCTCAGTCAGGTTGTGTTATAAGAAGGCGTGGATGTTTTAGCTTTTGTGTCAACATGTGCAAAATTGTTTGCATTCTCATTGTGTGTGTTTGCCCTCTTTATTTTTCATGGCTACCATTTCCTGAGTTTCTCCACTACGTCCATATGAGTAAAGAATTCAGAGGTGAAAGTAGGCAGAGGGACATGCTTTTGGCCTGTTTCAAAAATAGCTGCAAACAATGTCCTGTAAATGTGTAATAATGCAGTCATGGCTGCAGCGATTGTAGTGAGAAGGAGACACACAGGGAGTGCATTTCTCACCCCAATTGTGTAATCTAGCCAAACAACGTTTTCGTCATTAACACTGACAACAGTACAGTTCCATAAAATTGCACTGTATTGTATCTATTATTGACATTGAAAAATACCCAAATTCATAAATGAAATTCGAGATAAGTGGACAGACAAAAGCAGAACTCTCCTTACTATCTGGGATCACACTCACTCTCTCTATATAATTCTCCTCAAGGTATCGCACAGGTAAATACATAGTGGAATCGTCAGCATATGTCAGCTATGATGTTCTATACTGGAGGCCCCAGAATGTGTTAAACTTCTGTGAAATTTAAGTTTAGTTCTGTCACTGCAAACTCATCACACCCAAGGTGTCAGGTGTTACCAACACTCTTTTAAGCTTGGTTCATAGTTCCACTCGAACAGAACAGAAAACAACACACAAACCGTTGAGAGGCATAAATCATGACAATTAATGCATATTTTAACTATCTTTGTAGGAGTAATAAAAACCGTGTACTCGATCTTTCACGCGCTACACATACAGCCGTCGGAAAACAAATGACATCAGACTTCGCCAAAGCAGTTCACCCTCTCCCTTGCACCCGCAGTTTTCTGTGAATGTCATAGTTTCCTCTTTAGCTGTGCAGCTTGATATAATTGAGGTGGACTAGGAAACTTTTGTGGAAAGTTGGAGACATTAAAACAACATGTCAGAGCTGCAACAGCAACTCCATGCATATATTTGATAGGCTTTCACAATATAAATGACGAAAACTGTGTAGAAGAATGCACCTTTATGTGGAGCTTTAGTCACTGCTGCCGCTCTGCTTTTCCTGGCACAGTTGTGGTGGAGTCTTGTGTCCAGTTCCTCTGTGATAGAATGTATCGACACGTCATGATGCCAGGGAGAGTAAACCATTCCTGCCCGTCCTGAAATCCTCTCCCAGGTTTAAAATATAAAATATTGGTTTTATACTTTGTAGTTAATTACAGAATTCAAACAATGTATTCCGAAAAACTTGGTATGTGTCTCAACATGTCATGTAAGACAGCAGTTCCTTTTTATACTTGAAAATGATTTGAAAAGTGTTTCGAAAGAAACGCAGCCATTTTCTGTGCATGTAAGCGACTTTTGCATCTCAACTTCCTCTCTCTAGTCAACATTTGGCCCAAACCACATCAGTGGAGACAGCACTCATCCAAATACGTTCTTGCCATTTTAAGAGCGCACATTTTCAGTAGCACTCAAGAGTCACTTGGTTTGTGTACGTAGTTAGAAGTAGCATTTCAAATAGTGTCTTTGTTTGGGCAGTCCATCTATACAACTCTTGGGGGCAACCATGATGAAAACTTACTGAAAACTTTCATAAACCCCATGGACTCTTCACATGATCACCGTTGCGGTGTGTGACAGAAGTGGTTGGACTCAACTGGCTGAAGATGAATTGCATGTGAAGCTTAGTAGCCTCAGACCTATGAGATGACTCAACTGATCTGTGTCCATCATTTCTAAACAGGACCTCCCACAGTGACACTGTCTTCCACTGAGCTGTGGTCCAGGTCCAGTTCTTCCATTCATAAAATTCCTTCTTTTGTCTTTGTGTGTGTGAGGCATCAATTATGATTCATTACATCGACATGAGACCTTTTTTTTGTTTTGTAGTTCAGAATAATAACTCTTGTTTGATGCCATCCGTTGCCTTTAAATCAATCAAACTGTTCCGTACCTATAGTGCTCCGCTGTTACCCAAGACGCATCCTGGTTGCTGAGACGGATTGGTTGTGACGATCGGAAATTATTCGGAAAATGGGTCTTTGAGTTTCTGCAGAGAGAGTGGGTGTGTGGGTGGTATTGAGGGAGGAGTAGCAATCTGCGCCCTCTTTTGATACAACAGGAAAGCCAGCGACTGGTAGAACTTGCCAAAGAAGTCGACTTGTGACATTTACGGTGAGGGCAACGCTCTGACGGAAGATTTTCAGTGAGCTAAACTAAGGAAGCAATGACACATGCTTTTCTCCGGCTGCCAGTGCCCATGAGCACAGGAAAGGTAGGGCTGAGTCTCCACTGGTGGGTGCATATTAAGTTTAGAGCTGGAAGAACGCTTGCGTGGGGTGAAAGTGACTTTTTATGGAAGTATATAATAGTTAATTCATTATTTGGCTTGGGTGGAGTTTGTCTTCTGGAAATGTCCTGGCACTGAGGTCGCCACCAAACAGGTTAAATCCAACAATAGTGGGTGGGGGGAGTCATAGTTTTACATGCAAACTGTGCACATGTGTATCTTGTGTGTTTGTGTGTGTGTTTTCAAAAGGTGTGTGTCGTGGAGCAGGTTAGTCTGGTGACTGTACCATCGCTGGGCCCTCTGGGCACTGTGTGAACACTGTCATTGGATGGCTAGGGGGCTTTCAGTTGCTATGGGAGGGAGATGACTGGCAGGGAGGGGGAAGTTGTTTGTGGAAAATCTGGTCCGCTCAGGTGTGAGGGCGTGTGAGATAGTGTTAGCAGGTATATTGTGGCCAGGGTAAGGTGCAAGCTTAGAGAGCTTAACAAGGAGCTGCTGGGTCTTATTACCAACAGACGAGGTCCTTGCTCGGCAAGTCAACATAAGGAAAGTCACCGAAGTGAAATAGCAAAACCACAATGCTCCATATTTGATAGTATCGACAAGCAGGAATAAACACAGTGATCTGTGGTTATCAATTTTTCAGTTTTTGCATGGTTGTTTAATAAGATGCCAAACAGCTTAAACATTCAAACATCCAACATGCAGTGCCTTTTCTATGTAAAGAGGCTCAGACTCTCCCAGGACCATTTGGATTCAATCTAACCACCATCTGTCCTGGGTCCTCTTCTCCGTTGTTCATGCCCAAGCCACTTCAAGTGGTTCAGTACTGGATCTCCTCTGGATTACTGAGCCCATCACTTTGTCTCTGAGCTGCAGTTCAGCCACCCTGTGGAAGGAAATAGCTTGGTCCTTTGATCAATATCCAGCACTCGTGAGCATAGGTGAGAGGAGAAACCAAGATCGACCGATAGTGCTGCACTGGCAGATAGAATGTGGTTGTTTGTCAAGCTGTTGCTCCTCTTTATGGCAAGGAGGCGGTTATGTAGTTGAGAAGCCTGGTACCCTCTCTCTTCCTCTCCTGATTTTGCCTTTATGTCATTGGCTGTCTCTCTTCCAAAGGTATTTTGATCCAAACAGCTAATGCTATAAAGCGAATTAACCTACTGCCCTGCAGTTACAACACCAACATTGCATAAGCCTGTGTTCTTTCCGTATCATCGCTATCGATCACATCTCCCCGCTCTAATGATGACGCCGTGCTGTTCTATATTCAACCTCCTGCAGCCTTCTGTCCCCGCGATGCTTCCACCTCCATCACCTCTACCTGATTTAGTAATCTGGGGAGAAAATACTTTGGGATTGGCAGAGGATGAGTGGGAGCAAAGCGTCTACTAAGCCTGAATTAAACTGTTCCTCACGTGAAGGGAAACTCTTTCACAGAATCACGCTGCCTATGTTGTTCATGTTTGTTTTAGAAGATACCAGAATTCATTTTAAATATGAAAATAAATACACAAATAAAGAACTGCTTGAGACCTAATTGAAGAGTAGCTGGTAAACAAATCTGGAGCCACATTTTGGGACCACTTCCACTTTTATCAAGTGAGTTATGTCCACCTGATAAACCCTGATAAATCCAAAATTGTGCTTTCTTAAAGGTGGTGATGTCTCCTGGCGAGGACGGTCTGATCGGGATCCCCTTCCCAGAGCACAGCAATGAGCTGTTGTCACACCTCAATGACCAGAGGCGGACAGGTCTCCTCTGCGATCTCACACTGACCTCTCGGGGCGCACGATACCCCACGCATCGTTCAGTCATGGCTGCCGTCAGTCTCTACTTTCGCCGACTGTTTGGAGCAGAGGAAGCTGGAGGTGAGGGAGGAGGAGGTTTTAGTGTGTGTCAGCTGGACTGCGTGGCCCCAGATGCTCTGGACGCTCTCTTGGAATTTGCGTACACTGCTACTCTCACCATTCCCAGCTCTGGAATGAGGGATGTCCTAAAAGGAGCTCAGCTTTTGGGCATCCAGTGCGTGGCTGATGCATGCAGTGACATCCTGGGGGAAACGGCAGAGGCAGAGATTGAGATGGCGGAGCAGCAGATCAACCAGTATGCAACTCCTGATTGGAAGGTGAGAGAGAATGGAGGCGTGAAAGACTCCAGGAGAAAAACAGGCAGGAGGAAGATGAGAAAGGTTGCCTCACACCTCATCAACTCCTCAGCGTTGAATCTATCGTCCGCTTCCCCTTTTTCATACCCGTCACCGTCTTCTGACAGCGTTCGCTCGCTGACGTCCACCCAACCCCCGAGTCCAGATCAAGAAGACCTCTGCCCCAAACCAAGGCAGAACGGGGATCCTCAGCTTGTCAGAGAGCCTGGCAGGGGGGCAGCTATGAATGGAGGGATGCTTCACTGGTTAAATGAACCCCCTCGTATCGCCCAGCCTCCTCCAGCCAGCATGTCACATGGGAAGCTATCTGAGGACGAGATGGAGGGATTTGGCGCCGATGAAATCATACTGGAAAATACTCCAGTATCGACAGCCGTGTCTGAACGAGAGGAGGCCACACCAGCAGTAGGGAGGAAGAGAAAGTCTCAAACCCCTCAGCAGTGTCCTGTTTGCCAGAAGATCATCCACGGAGCAGGAAAGCTTCCTCGCCACATGAGGACACACACCGGAGAGAAGCCCTTCCAGTGTACAGCCTGTGGAGTACGCTTTACTCGGTAATGAGCCTTTTTGAAATGCACACTGTTGTCCTCCTTAAGCTTTGTCTGTCACTCATAAACGCCATTGTCCAAACGCCAATTTCCACCCCAATTTTTTTTTTTTTTTATCTTCACAATTCAATACACTTTTTGTGATGGAAATACTCTTGATTGTAATGTGCTCGATTGGACAGCAGGTGGCAGTAGCCACAGAAGTCACTCTCACAACAAACTCACTAGCCAGCATCTCTTCCTTCTCACAGAGGGATGTATGATTTGTGCATATAAATGGCATTTCCCAAGAATTTTACTGAAATCTCTTCATCTGAGTGAATACTTGGATGGACGGAGACAAACGCTGGCGATCACTTCATCCATGCTACTTGCTCTGGATGAGCTTGGTAGACACGTATGACCACCAGACCACTTTAGCTCTCCTGAGAAAACACCCATGTAGCCAGCAAAGAATGTGGTGTTCCTTTGTTGAAATGGCGAAAAACATGTTAAAAAAAAACAGCCATATTTTCTATATCAATGGCTTGGTGTTTCCCTGTTGGTTAGATAGATAGATAGATAGATAGATAGATAGATAGATAGATAGATAGATAGATAGATAGATAGATAGATAGATAGATAGATGGATAGATAGATAGACAGATAGACAGGTAGGTAGGTAGATAGATAGATAGATAGATAGATAGATAGATAGATAGATAGATAGATAGATAGATAGATAGATAGATAGATAGATAGATAGATAGATAGATAGATAGATAGGTTAAATAGGCCAATATTGAGGTCCTATCTCACGCTGAATTTCTCTTAACAGGAATGATAAGCTGAAAATCCACATGAGAAAGCATACAGGAGAGCGCCCCTACCCCTGCCCACACTGCTCCGCCCGGTTCCTCCACTCGTACGACCTCAAGAACCATTTGTCCCTCCATAGCGGCGCGCGGCCCTTCGAGTGCCTGCTGTGCCACAAGGCGTTTGCCCGAGAAGACCACCTGCAGCGTCACCGTAAGGGCCACAGTTGCCTGGAGATACGAACACGCCGGCCCAAGCATGACACAGAGTCTGGGGATGAAGGAGGAGTCGATGGTGCGATCCAGCAGTCCAACCCTCTGGAGTCTCCGTCCATGCAGGGCCGCTCATCGTTGTTCCTTCCTCAGGCCGTATTGGATGGCGCAAGCGGCTCTGATGCTGTTCACTCCATGATCTTTCAGGGGGATACTGAGAGAGAACGAGCTCTCAGCCTGCACGCCCTCGCTCAACTTGGTGCCCACAGGCTGGCAAACTACCCTGAGCTCTTCATGCGTGGTCTGGATATGCGAGGGGGCAGGGAGAGAGACGACAGAGGTGCTCTTCATCTGCCACAGACACCACACAATCGGTGGGCAGAAGAGTCACTGGAGGAGACTGGAGCAAAAAAGGCTCAAGAGGAGGAATGATGAATGGTGTGTGTCTGTGTGGTAAATAGTCCACAGTAAAAACATACTCAGGTGGCTGGACTCAATATTGTGTGCTGCTTATATATCAATAGCTCTTTCAAAGGTTTTAAATTATGTAATAACAAAAAACGGGTTTAGGAATCTTATAAAAGTTGTCCACAGTTAGTCTTTTAAAGATTGTCTTTCTGATTTTATTCTCTGCTCATGCAAGGCATGAATGTTTGCGGTTTCTGGGTGCTTTTCACTATGCAACTTAAAATCCAGAGCTGCAAGACCTGTTGCTGATTCATGTCGCTGTGGGCACCTGATGTCCTCTGGTGGCTCTCAGCGGAATTGCAATGTGACCATTCTTGGGTTTTCTTGGATACCAAGGTATCAATTTAAAGTTGTGACATGGAGATGGTGAAAGTCAATTACAGCCAAAATTGGGGTTTGAAGACTAGCCGACTTGTTTATGTTTAATCCCCGAAGAAGCCTTTTCTGTATTCCAATGTTGAGCTCTGACGTGAGATAACAGCTACTGCTTTCTAAAATTAACATCCCGGCGAGGTGCTACAGGAGATGCCCCATTCATTGTATTTATTTATTTATTGTTTATTTATTGTGGCTTTCTGCTGTTCTGATGAATCAAAAGTGGGGCGCAACAAGGCTGTATAATGATCAAGTCTTCAAATAACCAAAGTTCGAAATTGCATTCTTAAATGCAGCCTTTGCACATGTCTTTCTATAAACATTCCATTTTGAAAACAGAAAATAAGGTAAATGTAGCATCAAGATTGTTTTGGTATGAGTAGCACTGCTACATCTACAGGGGCCAATGATTTGTTTTATTGTTTCCTTTCAAACATTTGGTTTCACCCTGGGTTGATTGGTTATCAATATGAAAGCAGCATTTTGTGTTTTTTTTTTTTATTTGCTCTGCAAAATCCTGCAGGGTCGGTGTGCACTATGAGCTTCTTTTCGTGTCATTTCTGTTTTTTCAATTTGCACTATGCGATTTGAGAGGTGGTCGCCTTTTATCTCTCTGTCATTGATGGCTATTAACTCCCTTGGTACATTTTCCAGTTTCTGATCCACGTAAACAATATTTCCAAATCTAAATTCATTGAAACCTATTACTCATATTAGTCCAGATATATATTTAAATATATTTATTAAAATGAAGATGCCTTAGATTAATGTATGTGTATGTGTGTGTGTGTGAACGCGAGAGAGCGAGCGACCGATTCTCAGGTAGCGTCGAGCAAAGCATTTTAAAATGTCATAACCAAATAGATCAGGGCTACGTCATCATGTAAGGGACCAGTGGTGTCAGAACTTTATCAACAATTCAGTCTTATTCTCAGATTGTTTGTGCGCATGGTAGGGAGCTTGTGAATGAATGAGATCATACCAGCAAAGTGAATGTTTTATTTGACTTTGGTGAAGGGACACGGGGTCCGGTCTGAGCAGACACCCCACTATCAGGGATACATTTTTTTCTTTCAGTTGTTGAGTGATCTCAGATATGAATCCATTTCCCAACATTTTGTTTCAGTTCAAATAAAAAAATTAAAGCAAAACTATGATAATGTGTCTGCGTGCTTTTAGCCAGTCTCCATAAAGTGTTCAGGTAATCATTGACGAAAGCAATATTCTAGGAAGGTATTTTGGTGCCTCCCTGGAACTGATACTAGAGAGGAGACTTCGACCAATAGTCAAACCTCGGATTCAAGAGGAACGGTGTGGTTTTTGGCCCGGTCGTGGAACACTGGACCAGCTCTAGACCCTCCATCGGGTGCTCGAGAAAAGGGGAGTGTGAGATTGATAGACAGGTTGGTGCAGCGGCAGCAGTGATGCGGTCACTGTATCGGACCGTCGTGGTGAAGAGAGAGCTGAGTCACAAGACGAAGCTCTCGATTTACCGATCAATCTACGTTCCCACCCTCATCTATGGTCACGAGCTTTGGGTAATGACCGAAAGGATGAGATCGCGGATACAAGCGGCTGAGATGAGTTTCCTCCGCAGGGTGGCTGGGCGCACCCTTAGAGATAGGGTGAGGAGTTCGGTCATCCGGGAGGAGCTCGGGGTGGAGCCGCTGCTCCTCCACATCGAGAGGAACCAGCTGAGGTGGCTCGGGTATCTGATCTGGATGGCTCCTGGACGCCTCCCTGGGGAGGTTTTCCGGGTATGTCCTACTGGGAGGAGACCCCGGGGAAGACCCAGGACTCGCTGGAGAGATTATGTCTCCGGTCTGGCCTGGGAACGCCTCGGGATCCCCCGGGAGGAGCTGGAGGAGGTTTGTGCGGACCGGGAAGTTTGGGCTTCCCTGCTCCGAATGCTGCCTCTGCGACCCAACTCCGGATAAGCAGCAGAAGCAGGAGGTATTTTGGTGTGAAGATACTGGACAGAGAGGGGTCCAGGCGGTAATGGCCAAAGAGGATTGACTGGGACGGAATGTTTATTTCACCCAAACAAACTGTCGACAACATAAAACATATACAACATATAAAAAGTACAGTAACTTGCTGTTTTATTTGTTTATCTATTTGTATTTACGTCGTCATTTCTCTACCTCATGTTTTTTTTAAGACTTATTCCATTTTTATTACAAATAATCGCGAACCTCCGTTTGAATCACGTGATACATGCTAACCAATAAAGGAGCGGAGTTATTCTCCGCGTCACAGACGCAAATTCCACTTCAGTGTAAAGGCTGCACTTTGTGACTGTATTTTTGACGCCAAGAGCGAACAAAATTGTGCAAACGTGCGTCCATTTTCAGTCGTCTCATCTCACATGAACTTGAGAGCGGTGGGAAATGCGTACATGCTTAACCATCTTATTTCATAAGGGTGAGCTAGGCACATTAACTAGCACTGCTTATGAAATTTCAACGATGAATGTAGTTGAATAAATAGTCTTGACATTGCATCATCTCACTCTCACAAGTTAGTTCCGCTGGCGGAAGGATGCTGACGCGGCGGGTGTTCTGCAGCGCGCTGGTGAGTCAGGTGACTCGGCGCCTGTCGTTAAGCACCGCTCAGGTAGGACTGTTCCTGCGGTTTGATATCAAGTTTTAAAAAGCCAACTTATATCCATCCCTATTTTTCTTTTGTAAGGAGACCAAATTGAAGACCAAATTTGGTCCGCTGAGCGACCAAGATCGAATTTTCACCAATCTGTATGGTCGTCATGACTGGAGGTGAAAGTTCTTGTTTTTATCCAGCAGGTTGTCTCAACTAGCCTGTTTTATTTATTTTTTTCAGCAAAGAGAACGTACAAAGTGATCACATGTATCATGCATCAATCACTTTCGTATTTTAAAAAAAACTAATTTGCCACATAATATCTGTCTGTCACACAAAATGTTTAAGTCCACCACACTTAGAACCTATTATTATTTCATATCACATGTCACATTACATTGGTACAGTGTGTGCAATATGTTTTAAAAACGGTCTTTGTTCATTTACAGTGACTGAATATAATCATAAAAGTACGTAATAATAGCTCCAGTTGACAATGTCTGACACGGCTCTTTCCATAAATCATATTTTTAGCTCTACTATATGTTTTCAAGTATGACTCCTTTCGTAGTGAATCTAGGGAAATCAGGAAATAAACTGCCTATTGCTTTCAGACTCAAAGGAGCTCTGAGACGAGGTGACTGGTATAAAACCAAGGAGATCATTCTTAAGGGTCCAGATTGGATCCTGAATGAGGTGAAAATCTCAGGACTGCGGGGCAGAGGTGGAGCTGGGTTTCCAACGGGCATGAAGTGGGGCTTCATGAACAAACCCAGTGATGGCAGGTAGGTTTTGCTCTCCATATGTACTTATCAATAATGGATATTTCAGGTGGTAATTGTTGATCCTTACTGCAAACAGCCTTTGCTGTTGCTGTCGAGAGTGAAGAATCCTTGTGTCACTGTGACTGTGGTCGGTCACATTTTCCCACCACTCAGATTTCAGTTCATCAAGTGCCCTTCATACTCATACGCTGTTTGCATTCCTCACTCTGGAACTCAGTGACCTGTCCGATGCTTTCCATGACCACTGGAGATGGTCCCACTTTTGACCTATACCTGTCACAAACCATCCCTTCCTTGGCTTCCCTCAGGCCGAAGTATTTGGTGGTGAACGCTGATGAAGGGGAGCCTGGGACCTGTAAAGACCGTGAGATCATGCGCCATGACCCTCACAAGCTGTTGGACGGCTGCCTGCTGGCGGGCAGAGCCATGGGCGCTCGGGCAGCCTACATCTACATTAGAGGAGAGTTTTACAACGAATCGTCAAACCTGCAGGTACATGAAGAACAACAGTTGCTGAGTTCTCAGTGTGGTAGAGTTTCCTTTTTTTCAGGTTGCCATACATGAAGCGTACAGAGCAGGCTTGATAGGAAAGAACGCATGTGGCTCTGGTTATGACTTTGACGTGTTTGTGATGCGAGGAGCTGGTGCTTACATCTGTGGGGAGGAGACGGCTCTGATTGAGTCTCTGGAGGGCAAACAAGGAAAACCCAGACTCAAACCCCCATTTCCTGCTGAGATAGGTAATATCAGGGATATTCACTATACATGGTGCTGGCCAGTACTAACTGTGCACTTTTATCCCTGCAGGTGTGTTTGGCTGCCCAACTACTGTGTCAAATGTGGAGACGGTTGCTGTGGCACCTGCTATCTGCCGCCGAGGGGGGGCTTGGTTTGCCAGTTTTGGGAGGGAACGGAACTCCGGGACCAAGCTGTTCAACATCTCTGGTCATGTGAACACGCCGTGCACAGTTGAGGAGGAGATGTCGATCCCCCTGAGGGAGCTCATCGAGAGACACGCAGGTAGAGGCACGTTACATTCTGCCTGTTGCCTTATTCATGAGCTCATGACGTCCCCCTTCTCTCCTGTGATTGGTTCAGGGGGTGTCAGGGGCGGCTGGGAAAATCTTTTAGGAGTGATCCCAGGGGGCTCCTCTACTCCGATCATCCCTCGGCATGTGTGTGATGATGTATTGATGGATTTTGATGACTTGGTGCGTGCAGAAACAGCCCTAGGCACCGCTGCCGTCATAGTCATGGATAAATCGGTAAACAGCTTCCTGCCCAGTTAAACCCATGATGAAGTCTCATAAACTTAAATCTATTTAACTGCAGACTGATGTGATTCGCGCCATTGCTCGTTTAGTTGAGTTCTACAAGCACGAGAGCTGCGGACAGTGTACCCCCTGCAGGGAAGGTGAGGAACTGCAGCAATGAGTTTCACACTACAGAGAAACGTAAGGCCTTGTGTTTCTGAAGGAGTACACTGGATGGACAGCATGATGTGGAGGTTTGTGAAAGGAGACGCCGCTCTGTCAGAGATAGATATGATCTGGGAGCTGAGCAAGCAGATCGAGGGCCACTCCATCTGTGCCCTGGGGGACGGAGCCGCCTGGCCTGTGCAGGTACCATCAGTGCTGTTGATAGTGACAGCCTGCTGGTTTGCCAATGGTCATGCCAAACTTGTTTTAACTCCTGGTTTAAACCTTCTCCTTAATTCTCAGGGACTCATCAGGCATTTCAGACCAACAATGGAGAGTCGCATCGCTGAGCACAACAGAAAGCACACACCCAGAGAAACAGACATGAAAATGATTTCAACACCCTCACGCTAAAATCTTGCAAAAGACTTTGCAGTGGGTTACTGAGCATTTTTCCCCAATTATAAAGAATGGAGTTGACAGAAACAAATTTGTGTTTATTTCATGAAAGTTGCTCTGACTACACACAAGTCAAATGTGTACAAAAAGACCAGTGGTGTACGAGTGGAGCTGAAATAGTAAAGAAGTTCAGTATGACTTTAAATCCAAAGTAAATGCTGCACAACATCCACCCCAGGCCCTGTCTTTTCAAACCGCTCTCCTGATAACTTGGAAGTGTTTTATGAGAAGTCCTTTCCATGAGTTTTAAAATGACGGCCAAAAAAAGAAGCTCAGGATCAAACCTGGAACATAGTGTTGATGCATGTCGTCAGTTCAGGCTCTGATTGAGAGCAACCGCTCATGGTGCCATCCAGAACGGCATCGGCGGTGGCTGCTGCTGTTGCTGCTGCGGCGGCGGCTGTGATTTTGGACGAAGAGCTGTGGGAGGGGGACAGCGATACCCCGGTGTCCAGCCTGAGGTCGTGGATGTAGGGGGGGCTACCACAGGGTTACCTGGCCCTGGGGCTTTAGAGCTGGAGTGGTCTTCCTCTTCATCAGACGAATCCCCGCTGTATGCTACCAAACCTGTTTTCACACGCTTCACTGCAGGCTCTGAATAAGTTGAGTGGGGAGACAAGAACAACAGGAGAAAGAGAAATACAGGGCAAAACAGCAACACATCAACATCCGTTATTGAAACAATCGGGGAAAACAAGTTAAATTGTGCATGTCAACACAGGAGAGGATGGAGGACCATCCGAAAGCAGTCAGTGGATGGTGGGGGGTGACAGCATGAGGGCCATCGCATCGAGTGGCAGGACAGTCATGCCCCCAAACAGATCCAGCATCACCCCCAGAGATACATGGAAGAGAAGAAAAACACAGAGGAAAAGAGAAAAACACAAAAACAGGAGAGGGTGTCGTTAGTGGGGAAAACAAACCCAGACTGATGATTTACTCAGAGCCGACTGCTAATAAAAAACCATTGTTTTTTTTGTCAACAAACTAACTTTAGTTTCAAAATACCAGCAGCAAAATAGTAAAAAGAACGTTAGTACAGGTTCAGTCCAAGGGTTCCGTTTGCCTCTCTACATTAGGCTACAGTGAGCTGGTCCCTGCGAGCTCACTAAAAACTGTGGAAACAGGCAGGGTGACTTATCCCTCCACATTATAGTGCACTTACCCACAGAGCCTTGCGCTGCCCTCCTGTCTTCTGGGATCTTGGGTCTCACCCCGTTCACCGACATCACAGGTGGAGGCATCAGCTGCCGACTAGGGAACACAGCAATGTCATCTACATGCCACAGTCCGATGTCAATTGATGGTGATGGGAAGGCTTTGCTGTACCTGTTCCTCTCACTCTGCAGGCCAGAGGAACTCTGTGGTGGGGGTCTACTTGTCTCCGGGCTGCCCACTGAGAAGCCTGCACCTAAATTAGTCATATGAATGGGTCCATGCTATGAGCAGAAAAACACACAGTTGCCATTAGCAGACATCCTCGTCTAGACCCTCACCTGTCACCTCTTTTTGAAGCTAACTGCCACAATATCTAAAGTACTTCACTGTATCAAACAGTGAAAGAATGTCAGTGAACAACTGTCCACAGTGGGCATTTGAATTCTTTCAATAAAGACAGGCTGCACCATCAAAAGTACTTTCATAAGACCTTGCTGGTTCGCTCCCCACTCTTCTGTCATATGAGAATCAAGTTCAATTGAAGTGAAAGTTGCTTTTATGTCATCAGGCAGATGTAAAAACAGGACGTTCAACCTGTAGACGTTGTGATTACCTGATATCCCAGCAGCCCACTGTCCCTCTCGTCCGGCACTTCCTCTGTAAAGCGACGCTTTTGGGGTGCGCTTACTGGCACAGCAGGAGGTGGAGGAGCTTTGGGAGGAGCTACAACTGAAGAAACGAACGGCACAGGAGGAAGAGTCTGCAAGAACGGCAATGTTACTTTTTACATGTTATTAAAGCCATCAGCAAACATGGTGAGGCTCATTCCTCACAAGTGTCACAGTCCAAACTAGGGATGGGCAATATGGACCAAAAAAGTTATTGTGGTAATTGTTGTAAAGTCGGCGATCACGATAGTTATCACGATAAATGCATTATTGAGTCGTCTGTCTGCTGTATCTCATGTCTCTCAATAGACTATGGACCAGTCTGTACACATTTCCTAGATGCTATTGAAGAAATATTAGAAATCATGTGAATAAAATCATCATTTAGTCATATTCTATTCTCCAAATAGAATCATGCTAACCATCAGTCCTTTGTCTTGTGTGATGAAAAACCTTTTCACAATTCTCTCTCCTAAAATTTTTCATTGCCTAATTGAAGATTTCACTAATACTTTGACCCATCACAATTTGTTGTTGTTCGCAGAAGCGCCAGGGCAGTGGGAGACCTGCATGTGTTGATATGAACCAAGGCAGACGACCGCGTCAGAGAACCTATGAGGACCACTCCATCTAATACAATAAACAGGGATCCAGAGATTCAGAGTCGACCAGTATCATTATCAAAGGTTCAAAACTATGATCGTGAACCAAAGTCCACCACACTCTCCACAACTGTCACACGCTGGTGTCGGCTGTCAAACGCCGCGGAGCTGGCGAGCGCGGCGGGCCGTCGTGGTCTCATCATGTTCATGTATGCAAGTCCAATGCAAAGATCGAGCCGCATATTTATCGACTTTATCGTGAGATGCAGAATTGTCATCGTGAGGATTGTGTTTGATGGTATATCGTGTACGATAAGTTATCGGCCATCCATAGTCCAAACCCAAATAAAGTCCAAAGGAAGTCAATGCAGAGTAGCTGAGATGTAATGGCAGGTGCCAGTGTACATGCTAAGCTACAGGAACAGACATATCAATGTCAATTATGGAGCAACTCCCCATAACAGAAAAATGGGTGTGGGGCAAAGGGAATGTGATTACTGGAAGTGCTTCTTCTGCGTTATAGGGCGTGTTCCATGACAGAGCACAAAGGAACAGACAATTATGGCAGATGAAGCCTCCATGAATGAATAGGCAGACTGCCCTCACAATCAGACACACGCTTCCGGTCAAAAAAGTGCCAGATATCGACAGACTGGCTAATGTAAATTTTGTTGAGCACTTGATTCAGAAAGACATTTTGGTTCCTTGTGTGACTGAGTCCGCTGCACAGGACCAAAATCTTTTCACCTTTGGTAGAACAAATCATTAAAAGAGACACCATTCCACACACATAACCAGGACTGAGTACGCTGAGTAACTTTTCCTATTAAAAAACAAGCATGTAAGAGGAGTACACTGAATAAACAATGGCAGGATCAGTTGGCAAGACATGTTGTGGGTGTGACAGACGTCGATTCCTACCTGAGGAACGGGAGCAGGACTTGGCACAGGAACTGGAGCAGGTGGTGGTGCTGGAGCTGGAGCTGGAGGGGGTGGGAACTGAGGAAGAGTAGCTGGCGGGACAGCTGGCGGTAAAGGAGGAGGTACTGAGTATGGTGGGGGAACAGGTAGTGGTTGAGGTTGTGGTTGAGGATGAGGATGAGGCTGAGCTACTGGCATGGGGTAGCCTGGTGGGTAACTGGCCGGGGGATAATATGGCGGCTGAGGGGGCATCCCGTTCACCACAGGAGGCTGTGCAAAGCCTAGGATAACAACAAGAGACGGCATGCCGTGCATCAGAATTTCATTTTTGCTTTTCTTACAATCAATGTAATATGATATGACATGACATGATGTGATGTAAATACCTTGTTGTGTTGGCATCATCGTGCTCATCTGGCTGAGGAAGCGAGAATATTCTGCATGGACCTGATGCATGAGATCATTCATAGTGTTTGTAAGCCCGAGGTACAATCCAGTTTGCAATCACAATGTGATGAAAATGTTCACTACTCACTGTTTGAAGTAGGTTCTCACACAAGGTTTTAGCGGCTGCAAGACCTTCAGGTTTAGGATGACTGAGAAAATGAAAATAGAAATTAACATCTTAGAATTCCAACATGATGCTGAACACAGTTCGGCCAAATGTGCACAGAAAATAATAGCCAACTCAGAATTACAGTCCTCTATCAGGGCAGTAAAACATTAACTGACATCAATATCAATCCGTCACCGACTGAGATAACAGCATTTCAGTTATTCATCATCAAGTAATTTCTTGACATAAAAGGTGACACCCACCTGATATAGATGTACATGGGTTCAAAGGCCTCTCGCCCAGACGCAGGCTCCAAACAACCCGATCCTTTCCCTCGGAGGAAAACTTTGGCTCCAGTTTCAGCCTGGATATGCTGCAAGTATGAGCAGGCAGGACCCTCAACTCGCTCTTTCACCACAAAGCCTGGGATGGCATGTTCCAGACCCACAAACAGCTTGTCTTGGACATAATGCATCTACGGAGCAGAAAAACAAGGAGGAACATAAAAATGCTCTGTTCTCAACAACTTGGAACGAAATTATTCATCAAAGCTCTTCATACCCCAGACTGAAAGTGTGGTTTGTGGTGGGTCATGGGAGGCAGTGAGGGCGGAGGTTGGTTGTGTTGCTGGTAAACGGTGACAGCCGCCCCACTTGAGGTCAAAGACGAAGATGTTGATGAAGCTGTGGCTGCTTTAACAACGCCATTTGTGATTATCTCCTTGATTTTATTAACCGCTCCTGGGAACAGAAGTGAGAAATTGATTCATGATGCATTATCACTCAAAGCATATGTTTTAAAGAGCAACTAAAGTACTGATCTGAGTGTCTTCAAGAGTGTTATATGATGTGATTTGTTGGTTTAAGGTTACGACATAAACATCCACGTTAGCAATTGTTGGGTGTGGTATGTCGAGGCTCAGACCGGTGATCAAAAGCACAACTCTGTGCTTTAGATGGGCGACATCTACTATTCTTGGGATACAAAGAAAGAACATCTCCTAAAGAATTTTATTGTTACTCAGAGACTTGCTTGTTTAAACCAGAAATCTGCCAGAGGAAGCACGATGATGATACTGTAGCTCCCTGTCAGTGATTGCTATCGCTTCAAGGGTTCTTCCTTGACTGTCAGTGGAACCCGTAAGGGTAAATTATTTTCTCGGCTCCTGAATTTTTTTTGAGGCAGGGCCACCAGCCATTTCCACTGACTGATGACATCTGATACGTTTACCTTTTTAATTTACAGACAAGAAACAGCAGAACCAATCTGTTGTAGCTCGCTGTTGATGTCTGGGATAAAACATACAAAACAATGTAAATAAAACATTCAGAAGTCACAGCGTGTTGCTTTCCTTCTGATGTCACTATACACAGATGATGAGATTAATAGCAAGCTTTATATTGATCGCACAAAGAAACAGCAAAGTATATTCACATTAAAGCGCTTTCGAACACTTTCGAAACGCTTCACATGTCATAACAAAGAACATAGCTAATGTATTCACTCACACCATTATGTGAATATATTTTCATATACGTTGTTCAATACACATCTTGTCACTGAATATGTTGCCGGAAGCGACATTAACAAACTTCTGAATGTTTTGTTTATATTGCTATGCATTATTTTGTCCCAGACATCAATGAAACAGAGACTTGGCTCAGCTCAGTGTGTCTCTCTTTCACTTCCCTGTCTGTCTGTGATGACAGACACATCGCTCTGTGGTAAATTGGAGATCATTTACCTACAGTTATTATTGTACACACACTACTTAATTGACACTGAACTAACTCAGTTGAATCAGACATTACATCTCTGGTCTGACTCAAAGTAGACAGTCTCTGCTGGGGGAGATAACTTAAAGCAGTAACTTCAATACAGAGCATCGTGTTGAGTGACTGACTGCATTATGGAGAGGAGAACTTAAACATCTGATACGCATCAGTCAGGAAAGTTGGATTTAGACATTAGTTGCTCTTTCAATTCAAAGCTGAAAAGAACTTACTGTCAACAAGTTCCCGTGTTTGTCCTTGAACATGCAAGTACAAAGGCCGATCCCTGCATGATATAGGAAAAAAAATGATATCAACAAAACGTGGTCAAAAACAAATGATTGGTGTATTACCCTGGTAGAGATTTCCCCTTCTCCTCCGCAGTCATGTAACGACCTCTTGTTGAGACAGCTGCGCCACTCACTTTACTGATCTACACACAAAAAGAATAATATTTAGAATAAGAGCATGGATACAGATGAGCAATGACATTATGACTACTACTGATATTACAAGGGAGAACCTCGTCTTGTGTTTGTCCACGTGTCAGAAGATTCCGACAGGTTATCGGGACGTCATTGATCTCAACTTCTGCAACCACCAGGTCATCTTTGGCTTTAGCAGGAACCGGAGGCTTCCCAACACCCATTAACTGGGAAATGTGGAGTAAAATGAGTGGAGTGAAGAAAATAAATCACATGCTAATTACTGAGCATTAAGGGTGACTGACCTTCTCTGTTGGTCCTGTGGTGCAGATCTGAGAAGGCTTGAGTTTACCTTTAGCAACCAACATGGCATTAATCTTAGCTGCCACAGCAGCAGCAGCATCCAAAGCCCCAGTGGGGGCGGCCTCCGCCTCGGCCATCCCACCACACCCAGGACCTGGCTGGTCCCATTTGCTGCGGCGGCTACAATTTGAAGAATAAGATGTTTGAAAAAATGTCATCAATACGGTATCCACACCAGCCACTTTCATGTGTTGTATCGCATGTTAATGTACAGTAAGGCACCACCACGCGGCAACTATAAGTACTTCAACAGGTTTGGACAAGAAATGGGCCAAAAACAGAAAACATCCCAGTAATAGTTCTACAGATGGAAACGAGGAGTTAAACTGGACAATGGATAGAAGTATAGCTGTCGAAGATCCATCCATCCATGGCACACAGGAGACCACCCTCATGACAGAAAGTGTCACAACAGTTCAGAAGAGCGATATGTAGCATGTTCCACTCTTGTCTTGGATTCAACAATCTCCACTCATTTCTATCCGACATGACAGAAATCGTGGCCGTTAATAAGAAATGTAGCGCCTCACGAACCAGCGTGCACCAAAACAACAAACCACCATGATTACGTAAATAGGCTAAGAAGACTAGCTAGCAACGGTTCACAAGAGTACTGTAGAACGTCTTCATAAGCGACTTACCCGCCGTTCTGGTTCCCACAGTATGACATCAATGTCCTGTGGCGCTTTCTGTACCTTATTTCTGGTTCACCAATATGCCAGAAATCGCCTAGTTGTCTTCAGCAGAACGTCAAGTGTGTTTCTCAACGCCGCTGTCGACGACTACTGTTTCCGGTTCCTGTGTACGCAACTCTACCACTAGAGGTCAGTAGACACCACATTAAAGGCATTACACTGAGACATAACCCTCCCGATTTGTTTCTAGCGTCGCTAAAATCATGAACGTTTTTCCATGTTGTCGACGCTTGTTATGGTTCAGAAGAGAGTCGTTATTGCATAACTGTACACTATAGAACAGTCAGGAGGCTCTTTGTCTAGTACGGAATGTCGTTTTTGCAATGAATGTCCATGTTTGTGGACAGTTATTATTAACACACATTACATTGCAGTGACAAATAATAATTCTGTCATAACTAATATATGTCAGATTTCCATGTCTCATGAAGCTGCATGTGCTCCAGATTAATTCTCCAAACTTGAACAGAATGTTCTTTCCTGTTTTGTTTTCATTCAGGAGTTCATTCATGTCTTTGTATGGGCTTGTGTTCCTTCTGATGTTGTTGTCGCCGCATTACAAGATGGTGCAGGAACTGTCCCTAAATTTGGCTAGTTGATCTACATTTTACAAAACAAAGTACCATGGCAGTGAAAGACAAAAATGCCATCTGTACATATGTGGACAGGGGGACATAAGAAGAAAAAAATGTGCTGTGGTCAGTATGAAGCACCAGTACTAGTTTTCTCCAGTGAAAGTTGTGATCGTAGTTTTGGTTATTTTGGTAGTCGCTCAGAAACAGATCTGTTGGTTCAAATGATGCAGTCTGTCTCAACCAGTATCATAACGTCCTTGCTTAAACTGAGTCTTATAATAAGCAGCTTGGTAATGAAAGAATAATTTTATTATCATTATTGTTGCTATTATATTCAGAAGCCATTAGACATTAAGCATTTTGAATGAGTGCTGCGAAGCATGGGAGTGGGTTGGATATCCCAGTCATCTCTTCTTATGTTCTGTATCTCGAAGCCTTGTTCTGACAGGTAGAGGTGTACAGTTTCTCACCTCCCAGGATTGCAGAGACACGGCCAGGTGGTGCAGGTTACTTTGGAAGGCGAGACTGCTGTGTGGGGCAACTCACAAACAAATACAGCTATAGATGTCTCCTTTTCCTCTGGCCAAGTTAAAGACATGCATATCTTTCATATCTTACTATACACTTTCTTTCTTTCTATTACTACCCAAAATGTTGGACGTGGAACAACCAAGACAAAAGATTTGATGGCCAGTGTTTGGATGTTTCTGCTGATGTCTGTTGGGACAGATGCAGGTTCTATTAGTTAAATTGGATTCAGAGGAGGCCACCTCCTTTCGTCCAACCATTTTCCATCACTCATCTGCAGTTGGACTGAGTAAAACCCTGGCATTCCCAGGTCAACCATGGAGGCATAGTCTCTGTGGTGTGTCCTGGGTCTATTGTGAGACCTCTTCCTTGTTGGATATATCCCGAACACCTGAACAGGGAGGCATGGAATCCTGACCAAGCTTACTTAAAGAACAACTGAAGAATACCTACTGCTGTACGTCCAACCTGGACAATAAAGTTGACGATAAACTTTGTCTCAGACTTGTTGAGTCACACTTGGCTGACAGAAACCAAATAATTTGCGAAAAAGCGGAGATAAGATCCTTCCTTACACTCGCGTTTGTTTACCGTTGCTATGGGATGTTGTATTGTAGCTACACAGTGAAATGGAAATATGTAAAGTTCACCTGTTAGGGCGAGCTGATTTGCTTGACTGTGGCATTCAGATGAGTGAGGAGTCAGAAGGTCAGAGGAGCTTTGACGCTTGAGCTGACAGGGACCACTGTTTACATACAGAGTGCTGTGAGAGGAGGCCAGTGGGCAAGGGGTGAGAGAAGAGAGATCAGCAGCAGACATGTCATATTTACTGTCTTTGCTAGTAAGAGCCCATGTGTGAACCGTAATGTGTATGTTGGTTGATGTAACCTCCGGCCTCTAAGACACACAAGGCCAAGTCTCGCCTGATCCTGTCGGTTGACGCAGTGGTGTGAATCCAGAGGAAGTGACGGGGAGGCAGTCGTCTCATGGTGGGTTTGCCATCGGTTAAACAAAGAGTTACTGTGACAGCTTTGCTTTCGGTGTTTGCTGACAAACCAGAAATTACAAGCAAATTTGACAAACTGTCAGTGTCACCACCCTGTGAGCCTGAAATGTATGTCAGCGGAAGACGTCTTCTGAAGCTTAGAATGTTGGTCCGAGGGAATTGATTGAAGGAAGGAAAACAGATGGGAAGAGTGAATCTAAGGAAAGCGGGAGGAGGGGTTGAGGAATCTTTTTTGTGCGTGTCTGGAGAGAACGGGAGCCTCTCATACACCCCACAGCATGAATCTGGCCTGGGCTGCAGCCTCGTCTCGCCTGCACAGCAGGACGCTTTCCTGAGTGGACCGCCCAGGGGAGGGGCACCTGCGCCAGCCGTAGACACTGGTCAGCAGCAGGGCCCGACAGGCGGGGCACATACTGCCAGGATGGAAAAGATGTTTGATGATTCCAGGAAATGGACATGTGCTGAATTTATGAAACCTCAGGTAGAACACGGGGACACTTCCAAAAGAAAATATTTGTCCCCCTGTCTCTACCGCCAGACTCCACCTGCTCTCAGGGTGAAATGAGAAGCTTCTCTTTTGTTGGAGGATAAGAGTTATGATTGGAGCGAGAGATGATAGTGTTGGCAACTACAAAAACAAACAATGAAAGGTTTATAGATTGACTGAACTGAGACAATATTTTCCATTCATTCAGACAGGCTGACCAAACAATATCTATTTAAAGTTTATTAAATGATCAGTCATCCAGGGAGGATTTCATTATCTGAAATATAAAGTTTTTGAATACACAAAACCTGTCTCCTGTGAAGACATTTTAATACCCCCGCCACCTCTGAGCGTCGTTGTTGGAAAAGTTTGATCACAACGTCTTCCGTCATTCTGGCCTGACCTTGGATCCAGACTCCACAGGACCCAGCTCTCAAAGGAGACTGATGCGTTGTCTGCACGGAATTCCTTTTTACACGGCAAATGCACTGCGAGGTTCTCTGTGAAAGGTGGATGGATATTGCATTAGCTTCACAACAGAGGAGCCTCCTGTGGTGTGACTGCGCAGGGCTCCTCAATAACTGCAATGGGAATGTTCAGCTCAGAGGTGACTGGCCAGGTAAATGAAAACACATGCTGAAGTTTTCATCACACTAGAAACAATGAGGTTTGATTCATAAACCTGTGGTTGTAGGTACTGTACATCTTTGACTTATATAAAGGGGTTGGACAAAATAATGGAAACACCTTATAGCTTTTTTAGCTTTAAGGTGTTGACATTATTATGTGATACCATGCAGGAAAACCTCAAGTCTGTGCCTTGTCAATTGATACTTTGGATGGCGAACAAAAGTACTACTAACCACATATTTTGTTTTGGATCATCATTTGGAATTCTGCACTTCGTATGATAAAAGCAGGTCACGGTCATATTGCTTCCAATACAAACACCGTGAGAGAAATTAGACTGGAGTCAATTTCAAACTCATCAACAATCCAAAAATACTAAAAGAAATTAAGTAAATAATGAAATGCCCTCATGAATTACTTTTTGGTTACTATTCCTGAGTGGTTTTCAGAGGGGAAATTATTATGAAGTGCTGTTGCTCGCCCCATTTTTTGGGGCATTAGAGGCTCGAATAATCCTCTCACTACTTAATTTTTGAGTTGCTTTTGTCTTAATGTTAACAGAAAGAAACTTTTTGTTTCAGCTAACTCTTCATTGTTCTCATCTGTTTGGTCCACTTTTCTCATCTGTGCTCCTTTAGTTGAAAAACTCTTGCCTTGTGTGTCAGGCGGCAGCAGCAGGGTGTGTGCTGCAGCACAGAGCAGCCTTTCAGTTAGTGGAACTCCAATACGCCGTTACTATACACTGAGCAGTGAGAAAATACACAATCATGTACTACCTGTCACACATGCTGAGTGCAACGGGAGTTTTCTCATATCTGCACAACCACCATGCAGAGAAGGACACAGTGTGTAGTAGAAAGCATTGTTTATTTAAAGCATTTCATGATTATACACATTTATGGCAGCAACAGGTACGATCATGCAAAGCATTGCACAATCCCATAGAGCAGATATATCAAACTCTGTGATATCATCACACGTGTTCTCATCAATGTCCTCCCACCACTCTTACGAGTCCCATTATGCATGGCCTCAGTTGAAGCTAAGTATATGTCTTAAAACTCCAACTGTGATTTAGATTGTAATTTTAATTTCATATGCATGTACTAATACATGTATTTATTACGGCTTTATTACTGCTGCTCTTGCAGCACTAGCTATTGAACTTTTCAGGTAGAAGTGCATCAATGTCTTTAATACTTAAGAATTCTGCGCCATTGAACGCAGTAATGCTGTTGATAGATGAGGCAAAGACTGTTCCTGCATAAGCAATTTCATTTGGTTTGCAAAACCTTACTATGGTGACAATGGAGAACTGCTATTCAGTTGACTGGGATGATGACATCAGACAATGGTGATGTGTTTGTATTTGGGTCAACAAACTGATTGTCATCTCAGCAAATATCTTTCATGCCATGATTTGTCATAATGACTCAAAGTGCTTCAATTTTTCTGTGAAGTATACACATTTACACCCAGATGACTCGCACACCTTACTGCACCGGGCTGCTCTTACGGCACAACTGATTTGCTGAAGTGAATGTTGGCCGATTGCGTTGTCGTTTGCCAGTCAACAGCGTGTAGAAGAAAGGATTCACACACGAGTTTCCGTAAGTCAATCCTGTCAGGATCCGGTTCACAGTCACCTGCGTTCCAACTGGGACCGTCCGCAGCATGTCCGGTTGATACAAAGGTAGCAGCTGCCAGATCCAGAATGGGAGGAAGCAAGCCCAGAAGGCCAGGACAATTCCCAGGATGAGGAGCAGAACTTTTGGTTTAGGGGCTCGAGGAGGACACGCTGAACTGCTCCCAGTCACCCAGGCAGGTTTGGTCTGTGACACCCAGTAAAGGCGACCCAATGTAGCATAAAGTGCGCCGATGGCTAGACCAGGGCCCAGAATGCTTGTGCAGAAGAGCACGCTGAGATAGGCCTTGGAGCTTTGCTCGTCCCAGGCTGGTACACAGAGCTGACCCTCCTGGTCCTCCCCGTCCTCCAGGTGTAAGGTGATCATCATGGGCAGGCTCAGAGCCACAGCCAAACCCCAGGCCAGGCTTACGCGTAACAAACCAGAGGAGTTTGTGGAGGACGTGTGGAGGGGATGAGCCACTGCCCGATAACGATCCAGACTCATGGCTGTGAGGGTGAAAATGGAAGCGTGCATAGTGAGGAGGTCCAGGCTCAAGAGGAGGCGGCAGCCCAGCTCCCCAAATGCCCAGCCAGATGCCAGGCTATCATAAACTATGAATGGGGCGGTAAAGAGGTAGAGGAGGTCTGCTAGAGCCAGACTCAGCACCTGCAGGTGAAGTGAAGAGGAGGAGGACGGGGGTGTTGGAGACGAGGAGGGAGAAGTGGAATTGGTCAGGCAAGACGGTGCCGGGATTCTGATAAAACAACACTTCAGGCCAGAACCACTTCTTCTTCTGCTTCTCCTGCGCCTGAGGAGTAGGACCAGGGTGTAGAGGTTTCCAGTGATGCCCAGTAGAGAGAGCAGGGAGAGCAGGGAGCAGAAGAGAGCGGTGGAGGCCCGGCTGGGTGAGGGAGAGACAGAAGGTGACGGGGAAGAGAAAGAGAAGTTAGGAATCACAGGGAAGGTGGACAGGGAAGGGGGAGGTAGAGAGCCTGAGGGGTCCATAGTGAGGGCCTTTGTCGTGTCAAAATGCCGAAATTAATCCCGGTGGTTCTTCCGTCTACCAGAGGAAACTGTAATAGAAGATCAAGAGCAGGAAACTATCAATTCATTTGGTCATTTTGTGCTGTGAAATTTACTTAGACAATCAATTGCTGAGGATAAAATTAGAACCACTTATATATTTCACACTGACGCTTTACAGTATGTGCTGCGTTGATGTGCTCCGGCAAAGCTGTCAGACTTTTACAACTCCTTGGGGGCGTTTGTGGTTTCAGTGAAAGTGATTAATTTTGTAGAGAAGGGGTCTCTAAGTAACCCAGCAGCTCCAGACTGAAATCTGTTCAAGGGCAGTACGCAGATAAACTTTGGTCAAGGAGTGAGTTATGACATGCCTTGGAATGGTATATAATCATCAGAGTGGGTTCTTAAATTCGGGTTATGTTCTTGGTGTATTTTTGTTAATGGTATTTGAATTAAATACATATTTTCCGCTGAGGTTACATTTTTTTTTTTTTTTTTGTGGTACAATTTATGTCCTCGTGCGTAAGACAGGGCTGTATGCTGTCGGCCTGTGATTTATTGTCGCTGTGTAATCTTCTGCAACATCAAAGCTCACAGGAAGGGGTCACACAGATCCAACCAGGATGACACATGGTGACCCCAGCGGCACCAGGGTTAAGAGCTACTGTTGAAGAGAGGAGCAGCAGTCAGACCCCCACAGAGCTTCAGGCCTCAAAACGTTTACCAGCTTACCTTGAATAACTGTGACATAACCTGACAACAACTTCTGCATGTAAGATAGCTGTTCAGTTAAACACAAATCTTTTCCCAAATCTGGCAGCAAATGTAAACTGTGAGGCACAAGGATCCAAGCATTTTGTGTTCTACTGTACTGTACCACCAAGCTAGAAGAATATGATCTATGATAGAGAATATGATATACATTAAAAATCATCTTTGTAATTCTTACCTTAATAAAGATTTGGGAGGGGTATTATTCCATTGATTTTGGATTTGAAAAAGAGTTCCATTTTGAAATGCCTGTGAAGATCCAGTTAGCTTTCTCAGTTTTTGAAAAAAATGGAGAGGATTTTGGCTTTCAGCGCCCAGACCACACTTTCAAATCGAAGATCTGAATTCCAACTTTGTGGCTGAAAATCTTCTGTGTTTTCAGGTCCTGTCCAGGGCAGCGGTGTCTCCTCTGTGTGGACTTTCGAGTGTCTGATGAGTGCGTGCGGTGTGTGAAGGGAAAAAAGGGGGTGGGATGTGATGCTTACGAGGGGGGTGATCCTAGACACCACGGCACTTTAAGACACTGACGCATAAACATTCATTAGGGTATTTAGTAATGTAAGATAAACAAGTAGTTAGTATACAGTGAGCAGACTTGTAATTATTGCTGACTCAATTGACTGCGACCATGCAACAATATTGCAAATTATTATACTGTTATTATTAGCGGAACAACTTTGACAATGACTCCAAAGTGAAAATAAATAAATAAATAAATAAACAATAATCAGGTGACTCTTCAATGAAGTTTATTAGCTGGGTATGGTTTAGTAATATCACAGTCCTTATGTCCTTATGATTCAGGAATAATTGAATGAATTACAAGTAAAGTGTCAAAAATTAAATGTGATCGTTGTTGGTTTCGTGTGGGAAACACAGTTTGAGAAAACATGCTTCTTCACACGACAGGCAGGATAGTATTGTATAGTATTGTAGTATTGTAAATAGCATTGAAAACGCAACATGACGTTCCATCTTGATAAAGACAGAAACCAAATGAAATTTCCACTGTGGTGCAGAGCTTTCCAAAACTACTCTCTTAAATTTTAGATTTGTGAAAGAGGGTGAGAGTGATTAGACCTACACTGATTTTTTTTTTTTTTTTTCGGATTTAATCCAAGGTTAACTGTGTTTTGCCAACTTTCCAATGACTTTAATGTGTGAAAGCTAGATATAAATCTCATTTTGAACTTGCTTGCTGCAAAAGACTCAAAGATTCAAACCATAAATGGAGTGAGGATTATGTTTTGGCGTGCAGTGAGGTTTCCTTAGGTTACTCACATGACCGCAGCATTCATGTTTTATGGCCACCATTTTTGGAATGATGGATTTATGATAAATGCAACTAAAATAAAAGGTTGATCTCTGGGGCCTTTCATGTTTTAATGAAGTCATCTTAAAATGATGATTTTTATTAGACTCTCAGAAGCCATGGGCAACACGAGCCTTGAAAATTGCAAGGGTTTCCTGGTGTTTCTCATTCCTTTGCTGAGCCTCAGTTCAGACAGTTTGAATGAAACTTTACATGTAACTCTCTAGAAGTGTCTTTGACGTATGAAGAATGATGTACTTCAGAATTAAATGAAACAGCCAAAATGGTAGGTCAAAACACTTGCTTGTTGCTGCCTCTTCCTCAAAATGCTGATCTGCCTCTTCCTGGGCACAGGTGAGAATGAGGCTGTGAAAAGAGGTCCCCCAAACACCTCAACAAGCTCTCCTCTTAAGAATTGCGAGTCATTCCCCGGCATGCAAAGAGATAAAATCTCCCAGTCCGTCCAGACTGTGCCCGAGGGTCTTCTTAGAGGTTGAACATGCCCGGAATACCACACCAGAGGGTTCCAGGAGGTACACAAGCTAGATACCCTACCATTTCAACTTGTTAATACGAAGTCATAGTAGCTCTACTGACAGTGTTGCTCACCTCTGCGCTGAAGGAGATCCTGATCAGTAAAGGCAGCTCCACAGAATAAAGACGTGGCTTCACCAGTCAATTGAGAGCGCTCAACATTCTCACAACTGCTTGTCCCACCTTCGTGCTGTAGGTGTCTGGAAAGTGGCTACACCGAACCCTAACCTCCATTCAGTGACAGGATGAAAGATGATGATCAGCAATGCTATTTTCTGCGTCCATTGTAGCATTGTAAATCATTTCTTACTTGACGTCCAACTGTATCATGACCCAGAGTTATATATAGAAGAAAATGTAAAACTGATTTTCCTGCTGAGCTTGGACCGCGTGTGAGAATGTTAAGTGACTAACATTTATCAGTGCGATTTGTTGTCCTTTTATAACTAATGTTCTTTAGTTCTGACCCAATGTCAATACCACCTTGACTCATGCTAAAACGAGCACCCTCTTCCCCGCTGAGGATTTATACGATTGTGTTGTTCAGAGGGATTCAGAAGGATATTAATTACCCACTAAACTTGCCTGAATCAACAGCCTCCATGTCTGAGCTTCAGCGTAAGCTGTAATAACCATCCTGACATCACAGAACAAACAGAAGTTTCTGCAGTTATCAGAGCCGCTCACAGTCGCCTGTTATCCACTAGGTTGTTTTTGGCCGTCCAAATGTTCAAGCCACAGCTGTGGTTTTGCCAGTTTCAGGAGGCTGAAGTTGTTGGAAATGATTTAGATGTGACTGGCCGCAGTATGTGCACGGTGTCGGCCTCATGTTGGTGTTGGGGTTTCCACTGCATGCATGTGCTGGCGCACCCAAGACAGACAGACAGGCAGTAAATACGAAAGGGACTGGATGGTGGAGGGGTGCACATGCCTTTCCCCTGTGGTGTGAGGAATTCGAACAAATACCTGTCACGGGCATGCCAAAAAGACAGAGGGGTGAAGGACGGAATCACGCTGCATCATACAGTACAACCAAAGTAACTTAGTACTGCTGCGAGAAGAAAAGTTTTAAAGATGTGACGTGATGCGAGTCCAGGCTCTGACCAAAGCAGCACTTCAACATGCATGCACAGGCAAAGGGGAGTGAAAAGGAGAGGGGTCCAGCTTCAGTGATGTTTATTTGTCAGAACATCAATCTCTGTCTGCACAGACACATTATGTAATTACGTTTCTTTGAGCTATGGGCTGTTGTTCTGGCGCTTTGAACCGCTGAGCATGTATTTTTCTCCTCTTAATTAGCTACCATCAATCAAAAGTATTCAAATATAGGACACATAAATATTCATGCACAAAATGATTGCAAACATCTTCATCTATCGAATGCGCCCACTGACACCTCTTATGTTAGTTCAACGCAGTGCTGTGCAGACTATAGAGTTCGTCCAATTTTAGCAGAGCAGTTTTTAGCCTAGAAAGGTACTGGAACAAGGCATACCTCTGCCTAGCTCTGATTTCCTCCCTCCCTGAGGGTTGCACACCTGATAATGTGTCACTTCTTGTACAGTATTTCATCAATATAGTTTGTGTGAAAGACTGTTCGATTTCACAACGGGGCAGTAATGCTAAAATGCCGAAAAAGCGCACTGGACTGTGAATGGGGAAAATATTGAGACGTAACGTGTAATTCCAAACAACCACAAATTACCAGCGAAATCAAATCACTTGTTAAGTTATCCAGTTTCCACCCAACCCTGAAAGTTCAATTCTGTTTACAAACAAATAAACAAACAAATTAAACAAAGCCCTGAATATAAATGGTAAAGGAAAATACATTGTCAAGTCAAAGTTGTAACTTAACGACAATTTCATGATACTTCTGTTTTCTTACCAAACTTCCTCCTGTTGTAATATCATATAATATAATATTTATGAATGACAAAACCCTATGTATGAATTACATAAAGCTCTCTGTAACCCTGATAATATCATTAAATCCAATAGCATCTATTTAGAGACGAAACTATCAATCATTCTCAACAGTGTGAACATCAACTATATGTAAATAACCAAATTAAACACAGAAGAACAAAATTTAAACTCACTCCAATTTGATATCTGGTCTTCAGTTTGCCCTCAGTTAAACAACACATTTTCTTTTTTTTATTTGCAAACACTGGTCTTTCTTTCTCAGGGTTCAAGGGGACAAATTGATCTCTGAAAAAATTGAAGGCTGACAAAACTGTGAGCAGTCTTTCATGAGTCTTAATAAACTAACTACATAAAAAAGTTATTTTGATGAGTTGAGCTTTTTCATAAAACAACCTCAATATATCATAGAACTGTGTTCCTCCACTTACTCCAAAGAGCACAATTGACGACCAGCAAAGATCATTCCACTTTGGACAGTGGTTGGTTGTCACAGCAAGTCAGACTCTTCCACTTCAGCCTTGCTTGTGCATCCTCCCCAGTCACATCTTTTTTTGTTATGAATATACGCTCTCTCTTCATCGCTAAGCCACTTCCTAGAGACTTTTTCTTTCTTCCTTTTGTCTGAAGATACTACTCTCAGGCTTCTGTTGCTGTTATAAACCTGTTCAAAACAAACATGACAACAGTCAGTTGATGTCACATATTTATATCTGAGAATGCACGCAGTAAAACACACAAACAATGATTATACTCCCAAACTACTGGTCCTTGAAGAGTGCTCTGGGGAGTAAAAACTATTCTGTCACCTGTATGAGGAAATGCTATGTTTAAATTAAATAGAAACGAAAAAGTAAAGGCGTACATATGGCCATAAAAAAACTAAAAATGCCTTCAAAGAATGAGGTGACAAATGGTCAAAGCCGCTATATCCCCATTCAGCGGGTTATCACCACAGTGTGATAAATGTCCTGTACATAAACATTACCACCGGGCTTACCTTTTCCTGGCTGCCCTTGCTTTCTCCATTCTCTTAATTAATTTGCTTACCCAATTTCTGAGCAAACCGACTGACAAACAGCCCGCTGGTTGGGATCATAGCCTTGATTAAATGGGCGGACGTTTCCTCGCGTGACAAACGATTGTTGGAGCACGCTGATTCACAATGTGATGAGTTATTGATCCCCTCTGACTGTCTAGTAACTGGGACTGCATGAGCACTTGCCACTTGCTGCTTCCCAAACACACATTAGCTGTGTGGTGGTACAAACTCCATTCGACCTTCTGACCTGTAATGAATTGTCTTATGTTCTTTTATTCTCTATCGGTCTTCCATGGTCCAAATAGGATAGGTGTTCTGCTTTCAACACACGATGGCCTCCTGTGAGAATTGTGGAACATGAAAGCTACCATGCAGCACAAATCATACTAATGCATCGCCAAACACCATAGAGGAGCCTGTTTATCTTTATTGGCTTGAGAGACGTTTGCTTTATTCACTGCTGTTAGTTCTTCTGAGTCCTCATGTTATAGTCACTTTGATTTTTGGTTTCTAAGCTTGACACACAGAGCGGGCTCATGCTGTACTCAAAATCAGAAAACTTTATTAATGTTTCCTCCTGATGATTTCAGTCATTTGTTTTGATGTCATGAATGGAGCTGAGGACATCACAGGGAAATAACGTCAAGTTTGTATTTGTGTACTCTTGTTAAAGATGAAAATTTGATCTTAACTTAAGAATTTTTTTTCTCAATGTACATATACTGACATTGCTTTTTAACACTTTTGTTTGAGTGATGTTTTTTCTGTCTTTGGACATTAACCTGAAAGTCATAAATAGCACCCTGAGGTGTGAAGTTGTATTTCAGAGGCCTGTAAACAGCTGTTTCACGTGCCTTGTAATTTAGAAGTAGGGAGGCCAGGTGTGTTGCCTGTAGTCAGTCTAATGATGCTCTCATCCACTTTGCTGAACAATAAAGGCAGTCACTTTTATCCAATGTAGTCTAAAACGTTTGCCTTGTCCATCCTAAAGATTGTGACAACCTGCCCACTGGTGGCTGGTCACCGCTATTGCATCCACAGATGACTGCAGTGAGGCAGAGCACAGCCTGCCAACCTCAACCTGGAGCAGCTCCAGGACAGCTGAGGGAGGAACTCTGCTGTCCTGACCCAGCTGCAGAGCTCAGTTACATAAACACAAGTCAACAAAATCAATTTTCCAATATACTGCTCTACACTGGATAAATCATTCAATGTGCAACTGCAGGGAAACAGTCGAAATGTTGACTAAATGGTAAGCGCTTTGCAATTTCAGCTTCATGCGGTTTTAAACGTTATTAACAGTCAAACTAGAGAACAATAGCAGGAGGACATTCTGCATTTTTCATTGTTAAGTCAACGAGTAAACATCAAGTATTTTTTAAATTATATTGAACCAACTCTTGATTAGATTTTAACATATTCAGATTTTTATTTTGAGGCATTAACAGACATTAAGACGAAAATAAAAGGGAAAAATACAGAGAAATGACCAATCCCTGGGCCTACATTTACAACCTCTAGGTTTGGTGCCACTAAAGTGTTTGTTTGGGGGAAAATTTATAATGACAAAACATTTTGTTGTCATCACTGTGCATTGTTCATAAATTAACAATATCAATAAATAATTTAACAAACATTTTATGAGCGAAATATCAAATAAATATCCAATAAGGAGTGATGTGCTGAAAGTTGGATTAGGTAACACGGATTAGTGTTATAGATATGTTGGGAACCATTCTGCGCAACACTGTGTCAAACTACAATTTTTTCATTCATTCATATTGCTCAAGGGTTTTACAGCTTACAAGTTGAACCCTCTTTATTTAATTAAATCTGTGCTTAAACGTTGTTAGGATGACTCTGGTTCAATTTCATTGTCAACCCTTGTTTCTTTTCAAAGCTAATGTCACCATAGGTTTTAGTGCTGTGACAAGGATTAAGTGAGATTAAGTAAACACACGCATCATCTGCTCCTTATTGTCACCCTCACTTATAGTTTTTGATGAATATATTGGTAATCCAATACATGTTGTCTGCCCATGAAAAGCATGCACACTCCAAAATATGTGCATGTGTGAGTGTGAATGTATATACAGTATGTGCCTTGATACACTGGCTGCCAGTGCAGGATGTCCCATTACTGGGATAGATTCAAGCTTCCTCCAATTGAATTGCACAAAAAGAGTTTTTAAGACGAATTTCTATTTATACAAATGAATACATCACATTCATTGCTATTCATACATATTTTTTTTTTTTTTTTTTTTTTTTGCTTTTGATTACCTTCTGAAAAGGTATTTGTTTTGTTGACAGTTGTTTAAAATAAATGTCAACTCAGCAAATACGGTTCCCTTAACAGTGAAAACTAACACTAGGAGTATTTACACGAATTTAAAACGAACGTCCTGGAAACTGACCCGGTTGTCATGGACGGCGGATGACGTGACAAGGTGACTGCTGCAGCCAGAGACGGGCGCGAGCGCTGTCACTTCCTGATGGCTCGCGTGCACTTGACACCGGCATCGGCAGTCGCGCTTTTCACTCTAACAAACCTTTTAGTTGACAAAGTGCTTGTTTGTTTTTCTTCTCGATATCGTTTAACTGTCTCAAAGTGGAGGAACCGTGGTGATGAGAGGAGAACGAGCAGCATCTGGTGAGTGCAAACTTAACTGAAACACGCGCAAAATGTCAGTCAGTGTCGTACGTCCTTCACCGTTATCCATTGTATAAGTAGTAACAAGTTTGGACTGGAAGAACTATTTATTTAACTTGAATATTAAATCAAGAGCGCATTCTGTTTCCTTGAAAGTATTTACATTTTTGCGTTAATGCCTATTATAATGTTTATAGCTCACCGTTAACTTAGCTATTAATCGTTCAGAAGCATATCTAAAAAATCCAAAATATTAGAATAAACCTTTCACAATGATATTTTGATTAAATCATCCAAACCATGCTTAAAGTGATGTGCAGAACATATATAGCATGTATTAATACTCAGACATGGACACCTCCTATCAGAAAATATATTTATTGTCAAAATATATTTGTAGAATTTGACCTTCCAATTGTCATCTTGAAGAAGAATATTCTGCATCAATGGGTTTATAGGGATTATTACACGATATTAATCCGTTTCGTTGAACAAAAATTAAACAAAAAGCTAATTGTCCCATTACTGTTAATATAATTTTAAATGGTATTTTCACTTGCATTTATCTTGTCATATATATCAGTTAATAGTCATATCACCACTTTTGTTTTTAACTACCAAACCCATATATGTTTGCATTTAGTAGACAAGATGAAACAGACCTCTGACCATGTTACGGAGCTCATCTCCACCCATATTGTGATTTTCACAATATTATTGTCCTACATTTATTTTGTTTGAAATTAGATCCTTTATTGTAGTTGATATATAATGGATATAGTGAAAAGTCGAATATAAATCGGTAGAGCTTACATGTGGGCAAGATGACGATGACTGTGCAGAATCTATTAGGTTTAAATATCCATTTTTTTGCAAACAGAGCTAGAGGTAAAATTGGCCAAAAATGTAACCCCCTTGACAGTAGGAATAATATATATATATATATATATATATATATGATCAGGACGGAAAATATTGCTATGCGTGTGCTTTTGCAGCCACTACTCAATGTATTACCTATTTACCGAAGTGTTGTGAGACAGAAACCTGAAAATACATCAACAACACAGTGGAAAGCCACTGCTTTCCTCACCAAAGCTGCATCTTCTCCCAAGGTTATTATATTAATTTATAAAACAGTCTATTTGATCAGTAAGTTCCCATTTTTAAAGTAACAGAAAGTCAAACGCTTTTGCAAGATTGTTTTGTACTGAGTATTCAGAGCTATTAACTCCCAGATTAAAATTTGGCCATCGCAGCACACTGACCTCGACCTCTGAACAGCTGATGGACGATAGCAGGGAAACCGTTTCAATTAGTCCCCACCGCCAGATTACAAAACTTGTTAGCGCTCTCAACAATTGAATAAAATACTCCAACAATAGCCTGAATATGTCTGGTTTCTAAAGTCATTGGTGGTAATGTCATGGTGTCTCTGCTTTTTATTATCTTTCTGATGCCACCTGACCATTATTGATCACATTTGTTAAAAGCTGTGCAGCTGCCTTAAATGTGTAGGATAGGATGAGTGTCAAGCTTCATACCGCTTTGTTTTTTTACTCTGATTTGTATTTGTTGTTAATGATTAATAAACTGTGTTGCTATAAAAAATGAAGCTGACACAAACCTAGTCCTTTTCAACCACCACTGATCAATTGAAAGTATTGATGATTCCATATTTGCATCATGGCCAGCGAATGTTGTGGGTCACGGCTGTTTTGGTCCATGTGATTCAGCATGTCTCTTCACTTGCATATTTATGACGGCCTGCATTTGTTCAGCAGCAGATTCTCACTGTGTTTGGGTAAAGCTGTTCTTGTTTTGTTTGAATAAACATTTAATTGTTATGCTAGTACTGTTGTACACACCATCCAATGCTTTTGCATGCATGCTGAGACATGCATCATTAATAAATCAATCATAAAAAATGCATTTTGAGAATTATATTCATTTTCCTTGTTATACAATATTAGTGAAAAAATTTAAGGAAGGCTTGTGGGAAAACATAAAAACAGAAATCAGAATGTTCCTGCATGGGAAAATGGAGGTTGAATGTAATTTTCAGATAACCCTGTCTGCCTGGATAACACCTTTAATATTTTTCAGATAATCTGAATAGAAAGAAGTCAATAGATGTAGCATGCAGGATAAAAGATAATAGTGTGAAATCCACGTGGAAAGAGATAGAAATCTGTTCAAAGGGATTAAGGGATTAAGGTGTGTGTACCAAGCATTTTTTATTGACTGTCTTAAAAAAACAAAAGATATTTTGTATACTTTATTGATCACAAACTGAAATGTACATTAATCATTATTTTTGCTTTTATATGTGTCGAAAAGTGTGAGACAGATAAGTCTCCCTGCTGATCGTGCACTAACGTGAAATGACATAGGGCTGGGCTAGCAGCAGAGAAATCCCACAGGTTTGGAACACTGTCAAAATCAATAAGAACACAAATAGCTGATTGAATGTAGTGATCTAAACTTTCGGTTTAGATAATGGATGGTGTTCTCTCTGCATATGCATCCATCTGTGTGAGTATTGATGCTCAGGTTCATGGGGTGACACCCATGAACCTATATATATATATATATATATATATATATATATATATATATATATATATATATATATATATATATATATATATATATATATATATATATATATATATATATATATAATTGGAACTGGAATTGGATCCAGATACCTGAATTTGGATAGCTGCTGGAACCGACATCCCTCTGACCCGACACCAGAACTTCAGAAATTAGTCTTAATTCTGTATTAGTAAAGGCAACCTGAGTAGAATAAGTTAGATGTCCTTTATCCAGAAAGCCTTTATAGACTAAAGATAGCCATAGGGTTTAATGTCACAATACTGTGTTTGAGAACCATAAGCTTACCAGATGAAACTTTTTGCTCGCATGCAGATCAGCCTCACTCGACCATCTTCGCTCTCATGCATGGGCTGTTAGCCAACACTGCGCTCCGTATAAACGCTACATTTACATGCACATTGGGTTATAACTGACTCAAAAATATCATAAATGCTGTGCTACCGTAGAGTGAAGTGATTCCATGCAGCGGTCATGTTCGTAAGGCAAGCTACAGCTCATGCTGCTGCAAAAGTCATTTAGTATACTGGTACACTAAATGACTGAAAACTGTAGAATGGATTTGAAAATCCATAGTATGATCCTTCAAAAAGACTGGTATCAGACCCAATACTGGCAATACTTGATTGGATTGGTCCCATCCCTGTCTTGGATGAATAAAATAGTCACACGACTGAATTACTGAAGTCATTTTCTACACGGCGATAAACCTGTCTGGACAGAAATTGTGCCTGACGGGAAAATTCTGTGTATGAAGTCAAATAATTTACACTTATAGTTTGTTGTAGTAACATTTGCTGTGTGGAATTTATTTACGGTGACAGCTTAAATGAACACTGTGGCAGATTCAATCATTTCCATCAGTGCACAAATGTGTACTGTGCAAGATCATTTGTGAAATTCGAATGAAAGTTACAATAGTTTTACTGACACAACACAGCTTTCATTGTTGTTAAATATTAATAAAACACAACTACATTTTTTTATTGGCTTTTTATTTTTTATGTTTTTTAAGTCTATATCTCATATTTCCTACTGCTGTACTATACATGAAAAAATTAATTACAGTGCATTTTCTGTACATTCCAGAGAGCTACTTTACACTTTCAGAGTTGCTTCATGAGAGGTCAAGCTGAGATATCTGCCACCTCACCTAGATTAGATTAGTTTACACAAGGACACGTGGCCTCTCACGTTCCCTCCATAGCGTCGCTTTCCTCATCATCACCTACTTCAGCTGTCAACACTTGTACTACAACACTTGATGATACCAGATTTAAAAGTCTGCCCTCCTGGTGGGTTGGCATTGAAATAAGTCCACCAAGGTCAGTATTTAATGTCAGACCTGTAATTTAATTGAATGCTTACTGACAGAAACTATCTGCAAACTTGACAACAGCCTTTGCTATTTATCTGGTGTGAATGTGTTGTGTAATACACAAACACTGCTGGGAAAAAGTCTTTGGCCTGATATATTATTATCTGCTTGTGTGTCACGCTTAAATGTTTCATACCATCATATCATCAAACAAATTAAATTATGGCTAAATGCTTTTTTTTTCTAGGGGAAAACCACATGGACCTTGTGATTGCACACAAACTGCTTTGTGCATGAACAATGAAGAAAAGAATGAATAATACTCCGACCCACCATCCCCACTTTGATGTGCTTTGTTGCACTGTGCATTTGTTTGTAACTCATATTTAATTCTCAGAATTGCATGATTCAACTTCTGTTACTGGATATGGAAAATAAGGAAATTCAAATTCTGATGTTTTTGAGAGAGCTCAGTAATCCGGGTCATCACGCTGCAAGGTTTTGAATCAAGTCAACTGGACCGCTATGAGTAAAAAAAAAACGCTTTGTCTTCTATCCAGAAGGCTTCGTCTGTTCGGGTTAACTGGATTGAAATCCACGCTGAGATCAGACAAGCTGGATGGGCAATGATGGCAATGACAATGACACATGAAGTCATCATGACAACATTTCAATACAATACCTGGTCATCACCAACACACTTGCCCACCAAGCTTGTCTGATATAGGCTTGGACTCCACCCCATCTCACTCTTTTTTCTTATGGTGCACCCTTATGCGCTATCGAGCCTGAAGTATTTCACTGAAGTTGTCTCCCCTTGTTTATACAACAATATTTGTCAGTGAATCTACACCGAGGTGGAGGAGGGAGTGATGTTTAAATCATCAATAACATGAAGCATTTGGAAAAATAAAGCAAACAATAGTAATGCATCATTTGTATTTAATGTTTTATTGAAAAAAACATGAGAGAAAAAAATACTTCTTAAGTCTGGAACAGTGCTTTTGGTTAAAAATAAAAAATCATGATGGGCCTTACTGGGCCATGTAGAAGACCTCATTCACATACTGTACGTCAGAAACAGTGGCGAACACAGATCCGTCCTCTTTATTGAGGACCAGCATGACCAAGTACAGTAGTCCAAAAACTAAACGTCTGACCAGTTCTTAGAAATTCAAGAATTAATGAGCAAGTAATTTAGACTGATCAGTTTGCAAAAGTTTTCAAGTCATTTCTTAAGCTTTGGGACAACAGTTAGATCATTACAAATGCATTTAATGGTTTCATGAAATATATATTTTTTCTTTCTTTTTGTAACAGATCTATTTAATTTATTTCCTTTACAATATTGTGCAGACTTTTAAAGTCATTTATTTATTTATATTATGTTTTTTTTCTTTTTGGTGTCATTTTTTTATCACTTGATATTATATTTATATCTTTATACTGCTATATTGAAAAATATCACAAATTTTAGCTCGTTTTATAAAATTTCATACTGATACTGTAATGTAAATTGTTTTCTGAAGGGTGATGATTTTTTCTTCATAGGCTCCTGGATTATGTTTTACTACAGCACTGACTGTGGCCACTTCCCTTTCCCTTTGTACTGGACCAGTTAAAAAGATGTGATGAATGAAGACCACTGAAACAATGTACATGCCAAACTGTAAGTATTCTTTCTGTATATATTGTGTACCAGCCAAGAGTCAGTAGAATAATCAGGTGAATTTGTTCATGATTTTAATGCTGACAATGAAAAAATGGTTTTGCATTTATTGTTTAGTTTTGTGAAACACTGTAGTGTTCCTGTAGGTATTGCTTGAACTTTTGTGTAACTCATGGAATTGTATCTTCTTTTTTCCCCTATCCAAGAGTAACAAGTGTTGGGTCAAGACAATTGTCGCGCTGATGGACAAAGACGAGTCAAATAAATAAATTGGAATATGGAGAAGACTTTGGATATGCCTCTCTCCTTATATGTTGGAAGGACGTATCAACAGCGACGATGAACCCACATGATACGTCTCACTTCAGGAGGGATCTTTTGACTCATTTTCATTTACTGTAGTCAACTTTGTCATTGTTGATTTAAAAAAAAGGTAAATGAACTCGGTATCAAATCAGCTTCAACTTAGTTCTTGAAGTGTTGATGAAAGAAGAAAAAGTGCTGCTGTAGTTATGACTGCAGGCTGTATGCCAGGTGAAAAGCAAACACATGCACTGAGTTTATATATTTCTGTCCTGTCATGATTTGGATTTAAACTATTTTGTAATAATGTATTTCTGTATTCTTTTTTAGTTCACATCAGTACTATGTCTTGCCACTAGAGCATATGTTTGGAGAGTCTCGTGCTTGGTAATTCCAGAAAGATGCACATTCATGCCGGACGCGTTGCTTCCCATCCCTCCAACTTCAACAACTTTGTCTATCAAGCTGACCAGAAAAAGAATTCGAGGTTTTGCAGGTGATCTGTACACTGACCTTTTTAAGATTATATATTACATCACAATCTTGGTTTTACCAAACAAAAACAAATGTATAGTCCCCATTTCTTTCCCTCTAACTTGCTCAGGTGTAAGTGAACTAGCAACCTTTGAGGTATGTTGGCTTTGCTAGATAGGATCTATTGGAAGCGTTCAGTGTTTTGCTTCTGAAGAATTGTTGCAGAAGTTTTCTAGTGAATGAAATAGATATAACAATGACTGTCAAGCACTTATTCATACTATCTAATACAGAATATGAAACTGTCAAAGCGGTGACGTGATTGGACCACAGTTCTTTGCAGAGACGAACACAATTTATGTGTTTTGGTTCAATAGTTTCTATTTAACTAACTACCTTTGTCTTTTCTTCTTCATGCCAAAACCAAGGTTATTTTCTGGATGAACTTTGTAAGAATTTGCATGCTTTTTCTCTTTCTCCTTATCAGCAGCATGTTCATGTTTTCATTGTTTGACCGAAATTGTTGTCTGTATAATCTGTGTAGTATATCTACTGTCTTGTATTTAACTGTCTAGTGTTTCATCCCTAACCATCATCCTCTGTTGTTGAGTTTATGCCACTGTTTTGAGGTGTATCCTGCCTGCATGTGTTGTTTCTATTCATAGGAACCATAGTGGCCCTGCTATTGAAGGTAATCTTTCAGAGTGAGAGCCTAAGCTGACTACAGTTTTAGCGCAACATGCTTTGCTGAAGTTTCCATCGAAGGAAATTGAATGTAAATCAACATGTGTGCTGCCAACGGTTGCTGCTGACAACACATTGCAGAATAGACTGTTTTCAAGACTGAAGGACTATTCTGGGACATCTGATGGACCAGTTGCATGAAACAAAAGTGTCACCTGGTTATCATGTGGACCTAAATCAAAGTGTCAGTGAGGAATGAGACTCTGGTTCACATCTAACACATTGTCATCCCAGTAACACGCTTCTAACTCAATGGATTCGTAATTGTTTCACAAAGCACATGGACTGAGTTTTTTTCCCCAAAAGTAGCAGGAAGCTTGCAGTAAACTATGGGGGCTGCGCGTGTCAAAAGGCGCTTCAGTGCTGTGGTGGATGGGCCAGTGGAGGAGGAGGAGGTCATGAGGCTGGCTCAGAGTGCTGCAGATACAGCCAAGACAGGAGGAAGCCCAACAGGGTCAGGTACTCCGACCAGTCCCTCTCCAACCCACGCCCTGAATGGCAAAGCTCTGCATTTTCAGAGCAACAGTCACAATGCACGGAGGCAGAGTGCCACTGGAGAGTCAGTCCATGGAGATACATGGGAAGAGAGAGCAGAAATGTGTTCCGGCCTAAGGAGCGGAAAAGGAGGTAGTGTAGGGGGAAGAGGAGATGGTAGGTCATCATCAGACCGGAATTCACTCTCCTCCCCCTCCACTATGAGCCATCGGCGCAACCGGTGCTCAAGCCGTCGGCCCCGTCAGCGCTTTGTGGGCAAGGACGGACACTGCAACGTCACTTTTGTCAACATGAGCGAGAGGGGCCAGCGGTACCTCATTGACCTCTTCACTACTTGTGTAGACATCCGCTGGCGCTGGATGCTGGTCATCTTTACCCTCTCCTTTCTTCTCTCCTGGCTGATCTTTGGGTTTGCCTTTTGGCTTATTGCCTCTGCGCATGGGGACCTCTATATACAGCTCTCCCCCAGTTCAGGACCCTCTGGAGAGGGCAGGTCTGTGGCAGAGATGGATAAAGTGGCAGTGGTCGAGGAGCCGTGCTTCCTCCAGGTCAACAGTTTCATGGCAGCCTTTCTTCTCTCCTTGGAAACACAAACATCTATCGGTTACGGATTCAGGAGTGTAACTGAAGAGTGTCCCTTGGCGGTGGCGGCGGTCGTTTTGCAGTGCATTGTGGGCTGCATTATTGACGCCTTCATCATCGGGGCAGTGATGGCGAAGATTGCCAAGCCCAAGAAGCGCAACGAGACACTTGTGTTCTCTGAAACTGCCGTGGTTGCATTAAGAGATGGAAAACTCTGTATGATGTGGAGGGTTGGAAACCTACGCAAGAGTCACCTGGTAGAAGCACATGTCCGGGCTCAGCTGTTGAAGGTGAGCAACAGAAAATTAAAAATGGTCTTAAAAATAGAAGAAATGCTACATGTTAATCATTTGACTCAAAAGATTACGTCCTCAAGGGTTGTGATGTAGAGGTAAAGAGAGAGCGGCCATCTGGCTTGGTATTCTCTGGTCTGTCATTAATATGAGCTTGTTTCTCTCCAGGTTAGGAAGATTTAATACGGATTAACTCCCACAGTACTCACAGAACGGAGTTCTATTGTTATTTATGATCTAATTATCTACTGTCTGTGGTGCTTGGGCTGCCCACACTTAGGTCATAGCGGATTCTGAAGTTGTTGTCTGAGTTGTTCATTGTCAAGTTTGTATTTGTGTGTTATTGACCAGTGTGTATATTTGTATGTGAGAGGTTGAAATTCTACTTTACCAGCTCGCAGTTCACTTAGGAAAGCATAGCACTCTTGCCATGGTGATATATAGTAGAAGCATTATATACTGTATATAATAGAAGCATTGAATATAAAGCCAGTATGAGTGATGAGCTAAAATATAAATGGCAGGATTACAATTGCGCTATCAGGCAATGAATGTGTCATTTGAGTGTAACAGCAGGTCCTCACTCCCTTCAGACGGAGAGAAATGTTTTATTTGCTACTTGTTATTTATCTTTCCTCATCCTTCTTTTCCAACAGCCAAGAGTCACTTCAGAGGGAGAGTTTCTACCACTGGATAACGTGGACATCAATGTTGGATTTGATACTGGCACTGACCGCATCTTCCTAGTCTCACCAGTGACAATTGTCCACGAGATCAATGACGAGTCTCCGTTCTATGAAATGGACCGTAAGACTCTGGAAAGTGACTCTGAATTGGAGGTCGTAGTCATACTAGAGGGCATGGTGGAAGCCACAGCCATGACCACACAGTGTCGTAGCTCTTATCTGGCATCGGAAATCCTGTGGGGACATCGTTTTGAACCTGTTCTCTTTGAGAGGAAGGAGTGCTACCAGGTAAGAAACAAACTTGTTCTAAAAGAAGAATATTATTTTCAGTAAAACAAGGAAACCAGCTCATTGGTTTTGTAGGGTTTCCAAAAGACAGATTGTTTTGTTCATTGGTACATAATCTATACAAATACAAATATTTATTTTTAGGATTTCTCGTTATTTACAGAATTATTTGTTTTCCCTGATTAGATAGGTGAAGTATTTAAAGCAGAGGTATTTTCTTTTGCTTTTTCAGGTTGACTACTCATTCTTCCATCGAACATATGAGATTCCAGACACACCCTCATGTAGCGCTAAAGAACTGATGGAGCAGAAGTACCTTCAGGACGCACGCTTGTCCTTCTGCTACGAGAATGAAGTTGCATTGCTCAATAGGTCTCCAGATAAGGAGCCCAAATGACTTATGGGATCAGATGTTGACTGAAGGATCAGGGAAAAGTGTAGGAAGGACAGGAAGAGGTTGGGACAGAGGGGAGCCATGGAAGGGAGCTTGTGTGGAGGTAATATACAGTAAACTCTGGCTGCGAAGGAATGACTGAACTTTTCAGACTTGCAGGTAAGCTATAAGTTAGTGTTGACTTTTACACTACGATAGGCTTCATGTGGAGTTGTCTGATTGGCCCTGGCAATCTTCAAAAGCTGTAAGCTTTCTTCTTATCTACAACTGGCCCATCATCACCCAGCACAACCGCGTCAAAAGCCCGAAGGAGGTCCAACACCGCCACCAGGTGGTAAAATACAGCGATTACGTGCAACAATTTGTCATTGATGTAATTTTTTTTTAATGGATTGTTTTTATTTTTTTACGGTGAGTATGAAAGGTAAATCACACAATGTAAAGATATTAAAATATTAAGTCATTTCAAAATTATTCATATGGTGACTTAGGCTTTGCAAGCACAAGAACTGATTAAATGTAAAAACATATGTCAACATGCAGCACTCTATGTTACAAGTAATCACGCATTTTTATTTTTGTTTGATTTTGTTTTGTTTTAGATATTAGGCACATCAGTTGATTATGTATTCCACTAGAAAACTGTTAGTGTCATTGTTTTGGTTTGGTTTTGTTCTTTTCTGTATTGATATCCTGATCAGCATTGAGATTAAATGTTTTGTAATGCTGTCTGTAATACATACATATTGAACTCATCACAGATACTATTTCAATATGCAATGGCATGACTTTTATTGTGTCATTCTGATGACAAATTGTGTGGTCACGATACAAAACAAAGGCACCTCACTGACTCTATAAATAAACCAGAGAACACTTCATCATCCATGCTATTTTACTAGAAACTGAGTAGAATGGATGTAATATTTCTACAAATGTTAACATTGATCTTTGCATCAAAGTGACCATTCTATATTTTGATGCAATCATGACATGTTCTCTGTATAAACTTATTTAAACTGTCCTCTGAAAATGACAATGAATTTGGTTTCTTCTGATTAGAAATTTGTTTTTGCCATTTTTTTCATGGGCACATTGAGTTCCATTATTTCATAATAATGTCTGATCCCAGTTTAACATGCTCAGATTATTTTTTACTCAACATTTGATCAGTTCATTTTTCCAAGATAATATACAGTAAGATTACCTCAACTTGTTAAACTATCAAGCTAATATTTCAATCTACTAATCAGTGTTGTGAAAGTTTCCTGCTCTTGTAGGTGGTATAAATTAGAATCTTTATCAGCAGTAAACATATCAATTGTTGGTGTCTTCCTATACACTGCTCTTTTATGACCTATGCTCTATTTATAGGAAGAGTGGTGGGTCACTGCTTGCTTGAAATGTAACTTGAACCATCGGTTTGATTTTCAAGCAGTTTTCCAAACTGCTCTGCAGCAATGTCAGTGTCAAAATGCGAATGGCTGTTTAACCATCATCATTGCGTCACTGACACAACGACAAAACTGTGTTGCTAAAATCAGTTTAGTTTAAATACTAAGCTGCACAGTTTAACAAAATACTGTGGTCATGATGAGTACACATTAATTATATATTGCAACATGAAGATTTATGCATCTCTTTCGTTTGGAGTCATTATAAAGCACTTTTTCTTGTATTGATATTTTAAATTTGTATAAAAAGGAGACTAAAAAAGCCTTTGTTATTGTGTTTTACTGTTTTACATTTATTCCTTGTGCTTTCTCTGGTAGGTATGATTTGCCATTTCAGGCTAAAACACATCCACCAGCCTGAAGCCAGTTGCTAGCTCACAAAAACTCCACCCTATTAAGAATGAAGCATAGGGAATGCTTTAATTGTCTGCCAGCTCCAGAGGCCCAGCAGACTGGAACACAGGGCCTTATGCTCCACATTACATGTCTGCAGTCAGTTAGACTTAACCCCCTCCAGTGTTGTGTCTTGACGCGGCTTTTTAAAATCTGAACTGGGGTCTGTAGATAAATCGATCACTCGTAAACAAAGAGCGCGCAAATCTCCTTCCTTCAGCGCGAGACTGCAGCACTGTGGCACCTGCTACGGCCGTCTGATTGACTTCCAAATGCGTCAGTCAACCTTAGTCCCGCCCAGAAGCTGTCGTCATTCGCTACAGGCGGACATCTTTGCTGTTGACTGAATGCAATTGGTCACCGCACCCGGTTCACGGCCTCCACAGGGCAGGCGTTTCCGACTGAATGCAGGGGGAGGGCTCACCAAGCGGTTGTAAATGTTTATTGGAGTGTTTCCTCGCTAATGCCCCACTGGAACGCGAATCCGAATCTCTGGTTGGTCTTGTAACCGGAAGAGGTCCTCCTGGAGTGAAGCCGCCGCCTTGCCCTCACTGCTCGCGTCTCGACGTGAGTGCGGCTCTGCTGAGAACGGTGCAATGATAAAAGCCGCATATGCGGTAGCTTCCACACCTATCTGGCAGCAAAATAGCCCACAACTAGTCTCACAAGAAGCTCCTCGCACCGCAGCCTTTAACCACGTCTCAAAGAAGAAGCCCAAGGTAACATCTTTAATTCCCTTGCTTGTGATGTGTTGTAACGTGAAGCGATCATATTTTTTTCTTCAGCTGGCTAACGCTAGGTTAGTCCAGTTGTGGATTGATATTGAAGAGGTTCCTGGAAACCTACATCGGTTAGATCTACACCCATGGCCTTTACTGAAAATTACCTTAGGAACAAGTCAGATGCTATGTCAACTGAATTATTATTTATTATATCGCGACCCGTACTGTAAACCAGTGGACGTCCACCTTCATGTCTTATTATTCTCATTGCCCTCCGTCCACCCCATTACGAGTGCTGTAATAATGGTTTTATTATCTCTGGTGTCTCTGTACTTGGTTCCCACATGAATGCGGTTCACGCAGTCAATTAAAGGGCTGGGGCTCATGTGATTGTTCGTGTCTTCTGTTCAAGGTGTGGTTATTTTTATTGTATTGCTGGTCGTTAAAAGATGTGGCCTACGTCAGAGACGCCATTACCCACAAAAGCAACGGTTATTCATTAAAGTCACTTTGATTCTCAACATCATGAGCTAAGTCTACCGTGTCCCCCCCGCCCCTTTAGCGCGCACGCACAACGCACAGACACCGGTGGTACAAGCATAAAAGACACAGGACCCCCTGCAGTGGATGACCTCGGTTCAAATTCAGTCTGTGTTGACTCTTGATACGGAGGTTTTGGCTGGTCCTGCTGCTGCAGATGGAGTTTACTGGTCAGTTCTATGTGAGTTTATGCTCTTTGTCATGAGCCTTGATTTAGTCCATGACAAACAAGATAATGTGAGATTAGAGAGACTATGTTGGTTGGAATGCTGGAACATTTCTCCCACTTGACTCAGGGTGTTTAATATAAAAATATACAAAACAATCAGTAAAATGGAATTGAATTTCTATCAGCTCTTGTGACTGATTCATAGTAAGAAAGAAAAACATTTGAATGAAACGATTGAATGTTATAGTTTGTATCACTTGGTATGAGAGGCAAAATGTCCTGGTTGATGAGTCTTTTTTTTTTTTTTACATTTAGACTCACCAACTTCTAAATTAGTTCCAAGGATTACAAATGATAATCCTGTATTTGCAAACAGCAACACGTAGTAATGTTTGAGTAAGTGTTTTAGGTTTAGGTTTATTGGTAATAGGTGTCCTAGTCAAACGTGTTTCTCAACCAAATTCATCGGTGTATATTCTCTGACACCATCAACTAGATTAAACTAAATTAAGTGAAAGTAATGGAACCTGGTTTGCTTCACTTATTTTAAAATTAAACACAATTTATTTCTCCATCTTTACTTATTATAGTTCCACATTTTTATCATGTAATGCATTCTGAAGAGATTTGACCAACTTGAAGTATTCAAAACTTGCATCTTTTAGGCATGTATGCCAAGTTGCTTCATGCCAGCAAGAGATGACATATTTTCCATACTTGCTGGCTGGGTGGTGGCAACCCTTTTGTCTGAGTGTTTATTCCACACCCAGGGTCATATTGTATTAGCTGTTATGGAAGAGACAGGCTGTGAGACTGGGTCATGAGCAGACACAGCAGAAACAACTGTGTTGCATAGCAGGAATCAGGCCTGATGACATACCTGTCGAGGTATGGAGACGCCTAACACTGAACACACAAACACTGACACATGCACTCACGCACCATTCTCACCTGCACATATGAATGTTGTATAAAAAATAGACTCCTCCTTTATTACGAGACATGAACTGATCCATTGATCCAGTCAATAATTTCAAACATTTCTTTTTCGTTTACTAGCAGATCACAGAGGTAGGTCTGGTAGATGGCGAGGCGTTAAAAACATTCATGGAATGTTAAACAAAAACCCTTTCACATAACTTTGATTTTTGTTTCTAAGCATGTGTTGTACATGGTTTATCATGTGGTTTGAGTGATTGTAACAGGAAAACTCTTCATTCACTAAATATTCTTCAATAGTATTTCAAAAGGTGGTTGCTTTGGGTTGGGTCGCCATGGTTGTTTTGTAAAAGTGCCCTGGTTTTGACATGTATTCATTTTAGCTTAGATTTAGCTCACCAAAGATACTTTTATCCTCTACTGTCTTTTTCCCCAATCCAATTCTAAATATTTTCAACCCTGAGTAACCCCATTTCAGGAGTCAAGGAAGTCTACAGGGAGGCAATTCAATTATTTGTATATGTTATAGGTTTCTGGTCAAAAGGCAAACTAGTTGAAGCCCCCTTTGTTATTCTAGAATTTGACATTTTATTGTCCAATTGAATAACCATTAATGATCATTGAAAAAGAAGTCGCAATTCATTAAAAGTCATAACCAACCCCATGAGAACTGAATGAATTAAATCAGTTTATGATTTTCTATCTATTTGTGCTGCCCGAGTGTCAATGTCATCTGATCTTGTGGTGGATTTACTGAGGTCTACTTTTACATTTAAGGATCAGCATCATTATCTCCCTCTTCATTCCCTCTGTCAGAGTTTGGACAGTACTTGGCTTTTGCATTATGGGCGAGGTTGAGAGATTTTTGAGAAGAGAAGTCTGGGCCTATTTGTATCTCCTCGCCAGTGGTATCCTACTTCGCTCTACTCCCTCAGTGTTTCTTCCCCTCTTCTGTCATGTCAGTTTACTTTGTTGATTGATGAATCTCGCTGTTCCTCCACCCTTCCACTCATCCAGTGTCTCCATTGCTGTTTCTCCTTGAATTGTCATGTTTAACAATTAGGCCACCACTGGTCTGATATCTGCCAACAGTGGCCTGCATTTCACTGTTGCTTGTTCTTTATGAAGTGTGCGACTACTATGACCCTGAACAAACAGCGTCACCCTTAAAATGTTGACTTTTGATTCCATTTTCTCTTCTAGTGCCAGTAGTACCATGTCCAGGTCAAAGGCGGGTGGTGTAAATGATGTCACCCGCTTTCTATCGTCTGGGGCTGGACCTGGGTCACCCACTTCCAACCCGACAGCGTTCTCTGCTGCCAGCCAAGCCGATTGGGCGGCTAAGAGGCTGGTATGGGTGCCATCAGAGAAGCACGGCTTTGAGGTGAGTTTGTGTGGCAATGATGATTAAAAATGGCTTAGTCAGTCAGTGGTTTTGATGTGGCAAAGAATACATTTTCATGTCAATTATTATCGCCAAGTGTATGACTTACGTTGAAGGTGTGTCAAACAGGGATCGCCAAACAACAAAGGGTGTGTGAAACTTTGCCCGTTATCATGTTTATTAGCATTTATATGCACGTGACAAGGCATTTTTCTGCTAAACTTTGTTTGGATTGTGAAATATAGCCTCTCTTGTTATTATTAATAAAATCACAAGACAGCCTTGATTGTTCTTGTGAAGTGTGTAACCAACTGTATTACGTGGCACATATGTATGCAGTGTGGATTTGATGTCCTATTGCAAGTTCCAGCTTTTTTCTCCTTGTAAAGGCCTTTTATGAATAGAACAATTGTTTCCTTCAGCCTCTAACTGTTAAAGAGGCTGTAGCAGAAACACTGACTTCACTTTATATCATGATTTGTCAATGACACAGTGAGGCATTTTAATCGTACCGCATAAACACGCTCCAGGAATGTGCTTTATATTCCTGTCGTTGAGTTCAGCGTTTTCACTTTCATGTGGCTGTTTAAGGCAGACATGTGAGTCACTGAGCTGACCATTTGTGATTTCTTTTCTTCCTGTTTGGCAAGTTGAAAACCCACATAAGAGATCCTTGCTTCCATTATCTGACACTCTCAGGTTCTATTTTTGTCCTGTGATGGACACAATAATTCTCTGAAGTCAAGAGGCATTCTGTGCAGGCTGTCGTAGAAAACGTTTTAAATTTCAGTCCCCAATTTTGCACTGGGAATCCATCTTCTCATGCATCGATCTTTTTTGTTTTCAATTCTATACTTTTGAAATTGTGTTTTTCAAATTCTGATGTGTATATTTGTTTAGTGGTAAATTGTACGCCTTCAACATGTCTTATTTAACCTCTTATTATTAGCATAACTAAAGCACAACATTCATGACCGTTGATTGCTGTGTTATTTCAGTATGATGGCACGACTTGTGAATTTGTCATACTGGTAGATATAAATATATCTATGCCATCACCTGCCTGTTATTAAAGTCTGCTCATTCTCTATCCTCACAGTCAGCCAGCATTCGCGAAGAACGTGGTGATGAGGTGGAAGTGGAGCTGACGGACAGTCAGAAGAAGCTAACCCTGTCCAGGGAGGAGGTGCAGAGAATGAACCCTCCACGCTTCAGCAAAGTTGAGGACATGGCTGACCTCACCTGCCTCAATGAAGCATCAGTTTTACATAATCTGAGAGAAAGATACTATTCAGGATTGATCTATGTGAGTATGCAAAAAATAAGTAAGTCAAGACATTTTTGAAATGCCACAACTAGTGTAAGCAAGCGTTGAGTGACCACATTTAGTCTGAGCCGAGCACATGCTTCTGTTCGCAGCTAGAGCTTTGGTGCATCTTGTGTAACTGATACAAGCTGGTAAGAGGAGTGGGGGGTCAGTTTACAAACATGTTGATAGATCTGTTGGCTGCCATACCACTCCTGTTTCTGCTTCTGTCTGCACTGGATTAATGAGTTGGACAGTAAAAGAAATCCATAATGGTAACTACTAAGCTGTTACTACATAAAGCAGCAACTAGACTACTTTGCTAAACTTACAGCACCAACTTTTTTTTTTCCAATATGTTTTTTTGTCACATCTACTGTTACTTATAGCAGCTACAACTACAACTATTCCTTCTGATTATTTCTAGAGCAACTACTAAAGATTCTACAGCGCTTACCACTGCGCTACTATACTACTACTACTAATGCTACTTTTACTAATGGAGTTATGATGACAACTGACAAAACGTTGTTATGAAATAACTTCATAAAAATTAACCAATAACTTTAGCTTCTTGATTATTGATTTCAAGTCTATTTAAAGCTTTTGGGATCGCAGCTGTTACTCCGTCAGTTGTCCCTGTCTACTGTTCATAGGCGGCATCTGTACTTGAAGAACATGTCAACGTTATGCTAGTAATGTCTAACTGGGGTTGCTGACCTAACTATCACAGCACATCGTATTAAATCATTGTGCCTCTAAGGCACTCACGTAAAGGAGTAAATAAGATATGTGTTCATTCCGTAGTTCTCCAAAAGCACCAGATTCATATCTTGCCACATCAGTTTTCTTTCAGTGTGCCATCATAAAAAGAAACAAAGAACAGGTTTTCATTGTTGATAACCTAGCAGAGAAAGTGAACAAACAGAAACCAGGAGAACTAGGGTGGCCAAACAAGAAGACTGGACAAGCGTCCACTGCATTCCTGAGCAATGGGAAGTGTCTTTGTATATTTCAGAGCTGTGACAAGATAAGATAATACTTTATAGACCCTCATGGAAATATTGTCAGAAGCACCATTGAATCTTGGATTAGTATTAAAACAAAGTAGCTGTGACGACTGTAAATTAATCTATCGATTTGAATGATTATTAAGTGTAATATGGCATTATAGCTTTATGTTTCGGATCATTGAGCTCTTCAGTCAAAGGCTTAGCAGGCTGCTATAAAGTTTAATGGCCTGTGGCGTAAAGTAGCACAGTCTTGATTCAGGATGTGATGTGCTGAGGGTGGTGACATTCTGCCACAGTAACAGTGCATTCTGTCTGATTTCTGTTCTTAATGGTCTCCTTTCTTTTTTCAATATAATTCCTCATGAAACGCTAATTATATTTGAACTCAAAATGTGTGTGTTCCAGACGTATTCCGGCCTGTTCTGTGTGGTCGTGAATCCTTACAAGAACCTGCCCATCTACACAGAGTCCATTGTTGAAATGTATCGAGGTAAAAAGCGACATGAAATGCCTCCTCACATCTACGCCATATCAGAGGCTGCCTATCGGAGTATGCTACAAGGTACTTAACACTATCTTTGACCTTTGACCCCCGTTTAATGTGCTGTAACAAATTCATATATCTGCTATCAGCTGAGCGCTTCTGGAATGTGGCACTGAATCTTTTTGTTGATCTTTGATCGCAGAGAGTCTATTGCGAGTTCTTTTTGTAGGCGTGTGATTCTGTTCACACCGTTATCAAATCACTGAATCATAAAAATCCAGTTTTCCCAGCAGAATTCAGGGTGTGACACTCGCACTCAGTTGGTGAAATCATTTGTGTTTGCATTAATCATGATGACTCATGTTTTACTAGTTGCAACAGAACATGTCAGACATTTTTTTGGTCTTAACTGACAGTGAGTCTGTGCCATGAAATGGGACGTAGAAAATTCCCAGCAACGACTCTTAAGCAGTTGAGGCTGATTGAGCAATGTATCTGCCCCAGGGTGTCTCCCTAAGATAACACGACAGGACAGATGAGGCTCGGTGACTCCATGGCTGCATGTCTACCCTGCATCACCCCAGAGGCAGACTGACACTGTGCTACTGCACTGATTGAACCTGTAGGACCAGTATGAATTCTTCCTGGCTCAACGCGTGGGAATTCCTGAAAGAAGTACTCGTAATGTTGCAAACAATGTCCACTATTGGATTCTTGTGGTGTGGGGTAAAGGCTGTCTGGACAGACCAGTTCTGCCTGCGGCCAGCTTCTGTCTGCTGCGGCAGTTAGTAGAACAGTGAGTGACGCACCTGCAGGCAGGGCTCAGTGAGACATTAAACGTCAGAAGTGGTGGGCAAAACTGGTCCAACTCTACACACATGAAATATGTATGAGGGGTGAGGTGAAAGTGCTTATCGATGAGGTAGCATGTGTGGAAGCACTCAGAATCAAGCAGTCAGTGAGTCACATCAGTTACCTCTCATGTTCCCATACGATGCCAAAGTTGTTGCCGTTAGTTTGTGTTTGGCTGCACTCTGGATTGTTGTAGGTATTAAGCGTTTGGGATGAATGTGTGGCCCAACCTGTCATCCTCGTCCAACTGACTACGATCAACGTTAATGAAAACACACGATGCAATAGGTTGTTGCCCACTTTCATTCTTTTCCTTACCAATGGCGGTGAAGTTGGAGTTTACAGTAAATTGAAGATCACTGATTTTCAGAACTTTACATTTTGCCTTTGCTTTTCCAAGTAAGAGTCACCTTGTAATCGAGTCTGTTATGCTGTCATGAACTGACTCATGCTACTCTGCAAATCAGACCTCAGGATATCTGTTATCTGTGTAGTATATCACATGACCACATGTTCCTCTGGAGTGTTTGTATTTACACATTTATACATTTTTTTTAATCTTTTTTTGCAGACAGAGAAGATCAGTCAATTCTCTGCACGTAAGTATGAAGTGTGTCTGACTTTGTTGCTGTCTATCAGAATTCACTAACGTGTTAGTGTTATATAGAGGGCAGGTGTGGCGCAAGTAAGTTATGCCTGTATCTGTCTTTCAGTTACAGTTACTTTTTGGCCTACAAGTAAAAAGTAATAAGGTTGAAACATATACTTTCTGCATCTTCTGCATCTCAGGTGTCTTCACTACAATTGGTGCAACCAGCACAGTTACACGTAGATGCTGGTTACACACATGCATAGCTACCTATTAAATGTCTTTCAGTTTTGGTAACTGATATGATGTTCCAGAAAACTCAAAATGGCATTGGAATGCCCAAAAGCATTATTTATGATGATGAAACATGCTATCTGGGGCAAGCTCTTTTTTAACCCTAAAAGTGGCAGGCCATTGTGACGTAATTCACATGGAAGCTTGACTGTTTTCCACATGTTTCAGTATGTGCAATGCTCTCATATGTGCAAGCACAACTTGGCTATAACACATTGCTGGCTTCAAGGCTCTGTAGACAGATAGGGTGTGTTGTCCGGTCATCTTGCCTTCCTTCCAGACTTCCTGTCATTGTCTTCATCCTCTGTGACTTCAGGTTGAAGGCCCTCTTCATTTAAATTCTTAACAGCTGCTACTTTTGTCAGACTTCCTGTTCCCTTCCAAAATCAACAAGACTGATGCAGGCTTGATTTCCACATGTGTTTTTTGTTTGGAATTCCGACTTTTAAACTCAGCGCATGACTAATTTTATTGTAGCCCACCTGTTCCTCTGTGTCTGTTCGCATCAGCGTTTGTTCTGACCAAAGTGAAACCATGTGTGTTGCACTCCAGTCATTTCAATTTGGGCCTAACTTTTAATGTGCTTTTGCTTGGGTTATGTGTTTCAGTGGAGAATCTGGAGCAGGAAAAACAGAGAACACCAAAAAAGTCATCCAGTATTTAGCTCATGTTGCTTCATCTCATAAAGGTGGCAACCTGGGGAGAAGCAAAGACGCTCTACAGGTAAGTTGATGTTCAGGGAGAAGCATGTGAGAGAAGGAGATGTGGATTATATCTTCTACGACTGGTTTGAAACCCAGGAACCAACGCGTCCAGATGACCCTTTGTTATGCTATAATAGCTCATTATACAGTAAATACTCTGTTATACACAGATGTATTTGTGAACAAAATTGTGGTTTTAATGAAAATGAATGCCAATAGCAATGAAAGTGCAGTCATTTCCCTTTTTTTCATACCCCCAGACAGAAAATGAAATATGCAAACCAAGGCTGATAATACAAAGAACGTTTCCACCCACTCAAAAATATGCTTGTCGAAATTCAAATGGATTCATGCATAAGAGGCTGAGTCAGAGCCATAATTCATTAGGTGTCATGAAATAGTCCAGAAAAAAATATAAATGGAAATGCTGTTGAAAAATCTGAATTCATTGTTCTAACTGGTCTTTTCTGTGCTGAGCGCAGCAGACATCTCAAGGCATAGTCATAGTTTCTGATCTTCCTGGTGTTTCATCTTCCTGTTGAAGTGGGTTTTCTCCTGCAATCTCTTTTATTGCGTTTTCTTCAACTTGCCTTCCTCCTTACTTCCTTTCCTTTGGTTATCTTCCACTCCATTGTCTCTCTTTCCTGCATGCTCAGATGGACGGCTCTAGGTCCTTAACAAGAGGCAGTACACTGGTGAACCGGGTGAGTTACCTCCGTCCTCCTGTCCTGTCCCTTTGCTTTTGCTCGTACATTTGTGCGTCTGAGTGACCTCCCTGTTGTCCCTGACTAACCTACTAAAGTTGTGTGAGAGTCAAGCTTCAGATGTCTGATTAATTTGTCATCATTGTTTTTGTCTCATTTGTCTTTTTTGTTTATCTTTTTGTTTACCCATCAACCCACTCTTTTCCCACCTAAAACTCCATTTTCCTCAAAACCATCAGAGTATTCAATATGTGAGTATGAAAGGGTTAACCAATGGCGACATGTAATCAAGTTTGATTTACATGACTCTATGGAGCCTCTGATATAATGTCACTTGTATAGTTCTTAACACAGCAATAAATGAAGCATGATAATCTTGAGGGTTTTGCTTTCTATTCAATTCATTAATATTAATGAATTTTCAGTGGTGCTTTTTTATTTCGCAACACATCAAGCTGCACAGGTGTATGTACAGTATGTGTTTGTAATGAGGATGCTTCCACGCTCTGCATGCATGTCAGAGGGTACAAAAGGTGCTTGCTTCTCTTCATCACAAATGTACTACAAAGTAGCACCTTGTTTTGCTAGATGAATCGGAAACATATGAAAGGATTTGACATACACTAGATAATGTAAGTTTCTGATATAGCATCAGTGGTGAGTATGAACATATTTCTGAACATTGTATTTAGTCCAAATTTGTTCTTGTTTCTTTTGGCTTGCTGTCATAATGACAGTTTTAGTGTTGACTAGCAATCCTACTCCTAGCTGCATTTATAGTGTTAGTAACCTATAGCACCTACCAAATAGCTTGCTTGTCCTCTTTGCTGTGCAACAATGATAAGATTTGCAAAGTTCACATGTGCATGCTTCCAAGCTCAGATTCATGTATCCAGCTTTGGGTTTACTATTTTTTGCCTCAAAATCAGACTTCTGTTTTGCGGTGCTTGTCATGCTGTTGGTGATTCACGAAAAATAGCTTCTGCTCGTACGCTTGTGTTTCAAAATGTATGTGACTTCAAATGCTTTTTTCAGGGTGAGTTGGAGCGACAGCTTCTACAGGCTAATCCAATATTGGAAGCTTTCGGCAATGCTAAGACTGTGAAGAACGACAATTCCTCTCGTTTTGTAAGAACTATATGATTTTTATTTTGTGTGGGCATCAGTACAAAAGAGACCTGCTTAATGTGTGTTCACGTTTTCAGGGAAAATTCATCCGCATTAATTTCGATGTGGCGGGGTACATCGTCGGTGCCAACATTGAAACCTGTATCTTTTTGGAAGTGAATTATTTTCTGGACAGTCAGAGGTTATTATTGCAACCGTTCATAGTCACTTTCATGAAATCATTGTTGCTTATGTGAGTGGTGTGTTTTGTCATTAGGAATATTATGAAATATCAGTGTGAACAATATTACAGACCTTTACTCTATAATCAGACCTCCTGGAAAAGTCACGGGCGACCCGTCAGGCCAAAGATGAGCGGACGTTCCACATCTTTTACCAGTTGTTGTGTGGTGCCTCAGAAGAAGTGAGATGTGAGTTCAGACCCACTTCAGAGTGATACCTGACAAAAATATCCATCTTATAACCATGTAAAAATTCATCATCTTCCTGCGCTTCCATCCTCAGCTGACCTGCTTTTGGGAACCGCTGATCAGTACCGCTTCCTCAGTGGTGGCTCCATCCCCGTTCCTGGTCAGAGTGATTCAGAGAACTTCACCCAGACAATGGACTCGATGGCCATCATGGGATTCAGCCCAGAAGAATCACATTGTAAGAGAAGTCAAACTGGACTTAGACTTTTGCATTTTCCTTTTTGAGTGTCTCAAATTAGCCTTCTGTTTGACCTTCCCCGCAGCAATGCTGAAGGTGATCTCAGCTGTACTCCAGTTTGGGAACATCACATTTATGAAAGAGAAGAACCATGACCAGGCCTCCATGCCTGACGACACAGCTGCTCAGAAACTCTCCCACCTGCTTGGAATTAATGTGTTAGAGTTCACACGTGCAATCCTCACCCCGAGAATCAAAGTTGGCCGCGAGTATGTGCAGAAGGCTCAAACTAAAGAACAGGTAACTTGAATGACAGGTGCACTGTCTTCGCACTGAGTCACTTGGGAAAATAACTAATACTATGACCCTGTCCATGAAGGCCGACTTTGCAGTGGAGGCCCTGGCTAAGGCCACGTATGAGCGTCTGTTCAGGTGGTTGGTGCACAGGATAAACAGAGCTCTGGACCGACGACAGCGTCAGGGAGCCTCTTTCATTGGTATCCTAGATATTGCTGGATTCGAGATCTTCCAGGTTTGTTTCCACCTCACCTAAACATCTGTTTAAGCTGCTGCTAGGTTACTCTATACCTGAAGATGTTTCTCTCTTGCTTCCATAAGAGAGTTTCACTTTTGCAAATGTCCTCTCTGCAGCTGAACTCATTCGAACAGCTTTGCATCAACTACACCAACGAGAAACTGCAGCAGCTCTTCAACCACACCATGTTCATCCTGGAGCAGGAGGAATACCAGAGGGAAGGCATCGAATGGAACTTCATTGACTTTGGCTTGGATCTGCAGCCCTGCATTGACCTCATCGAAAGGCCTGTAAGTGTCCAGCATTGAAGTTGTTTGTACATACTGTATTGGTTCACATTATTGTGTTTAGCTTCGAAGACACTGCAGCATTAACGCCAAGCGCCAAAACGAATAGTATCATTGGGATGCTTTACAAGACTGAAAATAATCTTATTTCATGAAGATGCTGCTGTATTTTCTCATTTTTCTCAGAATTGTAGATAGAGTCTTGGACATAGGAGTAACTATAGCTCACGTCTAGGTTGTAAATTAAATGCTGATTTGTGTGTTTGTTAGACCCACCCACCCGGTGTTCTGGCCCTCCTGGATGAAGAGTGCTGGTTCCCTCGAGCAACAGACCGCTCTTTTGTGGAGAAACTGTCCAATGAACAAGGTGCTCATCCTAAATTCTTCAAACCAAAGCAGCCCCGTGAGGAGGCAGATTTCTCCATCATGCACTATGCCGGAAAGGTATCGCCGATTTTTCTGAAGCATGCTACATTTTATATCCAGTCGGACTAGTACTTGAGCACTGTATTCCTTCCCCATTTCCTTTCAGGTCAACTACAAAGCAGCTGACTGGCTGGTCAAAAACATGGATCCTTTGAATGACAATGTGGCTTCTTTACTTCACCAGTCGTCAGATCATTTTGTCTCTGAGCTCTGGAAAGAGGGTGAGACTTATTTGTGTCTTGAATAAACTGTGGGCAATATAACACATATATTAACTATCTTATTCTTATAGTGTACATTGTTTACTAACAGACTGTTTTTCTTTCTTTTCATCATGCAACTACTCTTGCTATCTGTTCTTCTATGTTTTGAACTACCTTGTTTCCTTGCCCTCCTCTCCTGGTTCGGTGTTGTCTTTTATGTTCAAACTCATTCTTTTTACTCTCTTCCTCGTTTTTCTCCCCTGTCTCTTCTGCATCCCGTACCAGATATTCAAACTCTCCCTCGTGTCTACTTCTTTGACTCCTATGCCACAATACAGTCAAATGGCACAGACAGTAGGTTTCTCTCCTCCTCTCCTGCACATACCGCCGCCCAGTTTGTCTAGTCATTTTAGTGTGTGCTGTGGTGTAAACCTTTCAAAATCTGTGTTGCTTTTATTTTCAATCTACAAAGCTTTATATTGTTGTTTTGTAGAGTGTTGCATTGTTGTATTTTTTTTCAAGATGGCTGCATGCATGTCATTTGTCTCCATTCTGGATCACATTACGAAATCAATTTGGCACCTTCTCCTGAAGACAAACAGGAGTCATAATGTGATCTTGATTGAAGGTGAATTGTATGTGAAAAACTCCATGACTGTGACAGTTTGCAGTGATGTTTTTACAACACATCTCCTTGCCTGTTTCTACTTGTCATATCAAGCAGGTTTGGCTAGTACACAGTTGTTTTCCCACATGCCTGAACAGGGCACAGATATAGTTAATCAATGTGTTTTAATATTTTAACATTTTAAAAAACACAGCTGTTTACCCACCTTGGATTTCAGTCACTTAGAGCTTCACAATTTTGTGGTTTTGCTCCATATAGCTATGATGAAATTGAAAGCTTTTTTTTCCTTTAGTGGACCGTATTGTCGGTCTGGACCAGGTGTCGTCTGGAGAAAGTACTGCACCAGTTGCATTTGGCGCATCAGGACTTAAGACAAAGAAGGGAATGTTCCGCACAGTTGGTCAGTTGTACAAAGAGTCCCTCTCTAAGCTAATGGCCACCCTGAGAAACACCAACCCCAATTTTCTCCGCTGCATCATTCCAAACCATGAGAAGAGGGTGAGATAATAAATATATAAATATGTGCCTCATCCATTTAATGTTCTTTTTGTTAGTTTGTTGACCATTCATATGTTTGTTTCAGGCTGGAAAACTGTCACCTCATCTGGTTTTGGACCAGCTGAGATGTAATGGAGTTCTTGAGGGAATCCGCATTTGTAGACAAGGCTTCCCAAACCGGATCCCATTCCAGGAGTTCCGACAGAGGTAAACTTCTGTGAGAATAGAAATTGAGATTTGTGCACGATCATGAAAAAGGGAAAGCTGTATGTTGTCAGAAAGGTTTGATCGAGGGAAATTTGGGAATACCTTGTGATGTTTCCCATCACAGGGACTGAAAATATTGGATGTGAGGTACACCACACCTTTGCTCATTATTGCCGAACTCAAAAGTCAATTTTTCCACCAGGTATGAGATCCTGACTCCAAATGCCATTCCTCGCTCTTTCATGGATGGCAAACAGGCATCGGAGCTGATGGTGAGTTACATTTTAGGATTTTTTAAATATTCATCTATGTGCCTATGGTAAAGATGATGAAACACATTTCTCCTCAGATTCGTGCTCTGGAATTGGACCATAACTTGTTCAGGGTGGGTCAGAGTAAAGTCTTCTTCAGAGCCGGAGTCTTGGGTCACCTAGAGGAAGAGAGAGACTTGAAGATCACAGATACTATCATCCGCTTCCAGAGTGCTGCCAGAGGTTTCCTTGCACGCAAGTAAGAACACCACCAATCTCTTATGTTGAAGAGGGAAAATTATAATTAGATGTCTTACTTAGCATTAATTATGTAACTGTTACTCAATAATAATTGCTTTCGAAATGATACATTCTGTAGGGATGATTTGATTCTCTGTTAGGACCTTGTGCTTACTGCAGTTCAGTTTTTCGTCATTGATGCATTCAGTCATTGAGTGATCTGTGCATTAACATATTAAAACCATTTGTCCAGTCAAGGGAACTATTAAGGAAAGATGTGATAAAAGTGAGCAAGTGAGAAACTATTTCAATAAATCGTCTCACTCTTATTTTGTTGTTGCTTCATCTAGGGGTCAGATTCTGATTCTGCCTTGCATGCCTATTCTATGTGTAATCTTCATTGTTTTCCAGAGCTTTTATGAAGAAGCAGCAGCAACTGAGCGCTCTGAGGGTGATGCAGAGGAACTGTGCTGCCTACCTTAAACTCAGGAACTGGCAGTGGTGGCGACTTTTCACCAAGGTAAAGAGGTGTTTCGTCCATAAAGGCATAAAACTAGAAATTTATTGACCTCTATTTCAATTGTTGACTTGTTTACAATCATGCTGTATAAGTATTAACCGTGTTAATAAGCTAGGGTGCAAATCATTGACAGGGCTGCATCTGTTAATGATATGTGTAGTAGTAACAGTAGATCCTACTTATCATAATTATTTTACGTATGACTTGTTTTGTTGATGACAATCAAATGTCTGTATTCTAATAACCTAGCTTATAAATATGCACCGTTCATAAATCCTCACAATGTACCAGTATGAATGCGTTGGCACGTGCTTCCTTTTATTTTTACAGAGGCATCTTCGCAAGTAGACAATGTGGTGAGAGAATCCGGCAACTGAAGTGCATTGCTGATTTAATAGGTTTACGATTTATGTTTAAATAGTAAGCTATGTAAATCCACTCCTGAGATTAAAGCTAACTCCTGACCTAAAGAGAGGGTGAAGTCACAATGCCTATGCCAGTGGTCATTGGACAAGAGGCAGGAACACACCTTGGAATGATCTGGAATTATTTAAAATAAGAAAAGGAATTAAACGTGACCTTCCACCTCTGTCTGCCAGGTGAAGCCACTGCTGCAGGTGACGAGACAAGATGAGGAGATTCAGGTCCGAGAAGCAGAACTGCAGAAGGCAAAGGATCAACTGACCCGTGCAGAGCAGAACTTTACTGAGCTGGACAAAAAGCATATTCAGGTGCATGATCTTGTTTTACTTCCGATTTTGTGATGCTTTGACACTGATCACTTGTCCCACCAAAATTCTAGCTGATGGAGGAAAAGGCTGTGCTGGCCGACCAGCTGCAAGCAGAGGCAGAACTATTTGCTGAGGCCGAAGACATGAGGGCCAGATTGGCCAATCGGAAACAGGAGCTAGAGGAGGTGCTGAGCGAGCTGGAGAGTCGACTAGTGGAAGAGGAGGAGAGGGGTACGCAGCTAACGAACGATAAGAAAAAAATGCAGCAGAACATACAGGTGAGAGAATAATCAGAATTTAAACATCAAAGTGAAAACAAACTGACCAAAAAGTGTTTTTCAATTGATAGGACCTGGAGGAGCAGTTAGAGGAAGAGGAAAGCGCAAGGCAGCGCCTCCTCCTGGAGAAAGTCACCCTGGAGACCAAAGTGAAGGGTCTGGAATCTGATCTCATGAGTGCAGTGGAACACAGAGACAGATTCAGCAAGGTTGCTATTCTCAGAAGCCATATCCAACCACTGGAGGCTGCATTTGTTGTAAAGCCCAAACTTCTCCACTTCTTCTGTGTAGGAGAAGAAGCAGTTGGAAGAGCGCTTAAGTGAAGTCACAGACCAACTCACTGAAGAGGAAGAGAAAACTAAGAGTCTGAACAAACTCAAGAACAAGCACGAGGCGGTTATTGCTGATCTAGAAGGTGAAATGAATAACACTGACATCACATGTTTTTGTACCAAAGACAAAAAGCCACATTCTCAAAGCTATCTGAAACTTTGCAGAGCGTCTCAAGCGTGAGGAACAAGTCCGTCTGGAGCAAGAAAAATGGAAGAGGCGGATGGAGACTGAGTCAGTGGAGGCCCAGGAGCAGCTCACTGATCTGGGCATGATGACCGCTGAGCTCAAGGCCAGTCTAACCCAGAAGGAGAAGGAGATAACTACTCTCCAGGGCCGGTATGGAGCAATCAGATTTAACATGCTTAAAAAAAAAACAACTCTACAGCAGTCATTTGTGACATCTTCAGGTTGGAGGAAGAAGGTGCCAGACGTTCAGAAGCTCAGAGGTCTCTGAGGGAGGCCTTGTCACAGGTGTCTGAGCTCAAGGAGGAAGTGGAGAATGAACGTGGAATGAGAGAGCGGGCAGAGAAACAAAGGCGGGATTTGGGAGAGGAGCTGGAGGCTTTGAGAACAGAGTTGGAGGAAACTCAGGACACCACAGCAGCTCAGCAGGAGTTGAGGTCAGTTAACTATCAACTCATAACAATTGTTAGTAGTTGGTTTTATTTTCTGAGCTCCACTCACAATTCTCTGCACAGGTCTCGCCGAGAAGCAGAGTTGAGTGACCTTCAGAGATGTGTTGAGGAAGCAACGCGTCGTCATGAGTCCCAGCTGTCGGAACTCCGTGTTAAACATAGCGCTGCCATCGACAATCTTCAAGAGCAGCTGGACAACAGCAAGAGAGTACATTAAACCTTCTTATTTAATTTATTAATTGTCCACTTAATGTTTGCACGTCTCATTCTCATCTCGGCCTTCTTTCTTTCAGGCTCGTCAATCTATGGAGAAAGCGAAGGCAGTGTTGGAGGAAGAACGGCAGAGTTTAACAGCAGAACTTAAGAGTCTTCAAACCAGTCGCATGGAGACAGATAGAGGTCGTAAAAGGGCAGAGAATCAGCTTCAGGAACTAAACGCTCGCCTTACTCAAGCTGACAGAGAGAGGGAAGAGAAGGAAGAGAGAATGCACAAGCTGCAGGTACAACTTATGCAAAGACTGTCTGTTTCTCATCACATTTGCAGATTTGCTTATAAATGATATGTAACATTCAATTCCATCCACTGTACTGTGTGATTAAAAAAGTATGTTTGGGCTTCAAATCATAAACATGTTTTATCAATAAATCTTTTGTTTTCAGTGTGAGATCGAGTTGCTTTCAGGAACTGTGTCATCGTCTGAATCGAAATCCCTTCGTCTTTCCAAAGAGGTCAACGGTTTAGAGAACCAGCTTCACGATGTCCAGGTAAAAGGGTTGGATTTATTTTTTTTAACTCTCCTAAGGGAAAAGCACAAAAATATTTAAGGAATTTGTGAATGTTTTGTTACCAACAGGAATTGCTACAGGAAGAAACACGGCAGAAGTTGTCTCTTGGCACTCGGATCCGAGCATTGGAAGAGGAAAGAAATGGACTGATGGAGAGACTTGAAGAGGACGAGGAGAGAGCTAAAGAATTCACCCGTCAGATCCAGACTCTTACTTTACAGGTATACCACAGTCTCCTGCATTTGTATTTCAGCAGTTTGTATACCTAAACCACTTGTAAATGTCTTTCCCTGCCAGTTGGCTGAAATGCGCAAACAGTCAGAGGAGGTAAACTCATCAGTGGAAGCTGGAGAAGAAGCTAGACGGAAACTCCAGAGAGAGCTGGACACTATAACCCAGAGGGAGCGACAGAAGGAGGAGGAGAAGGAGCGAGTGGAGCGGCAGAGGGAGAGACTCAGAGAGGAGATGGAGGACATCAATGTGGCCCTTCAAAGGGAAAGACAGAACTGCAGTGCTCTGGAGAAGCGACAGAAGAAGTTTGACCAGGTGTGGTGACAAGAAAATAAGTGTGCTTCCTGGCTACATGTTCCCAAAGTGTGTTACGAATACTTGCTTACTTTTCAGTGTCTGGCTGAAGAAAAAGCTATCAGTGCCCGTCTCGGGGAGGAGAGAGACAGAGCAGAAGCAGATAGTCGCGAGAAGGAGACTCGATATCTGTCGTTGTCTAGGGCTCTGCAGGTACTGTGACTGATTGCTGGAAATGTGTTATATGTACATGATGAGAGTCACTGTGTCAGTATCTCTGCTCAAAAATGTAATTTTGTTTATTCATAGACACACAAAATGTGTTATATGTTTGTAGAGCACTCTCGTCCACTGACATCACAGGCAAGGGGAGCCATAACTAATATGTAGTGTGATTTAATTTGGAGCAAGACTCGTGCTGCAATCGGACATAAACACTGTTGCTGTGGGAACAGCAACATGTACTCCTAGCTACTTTATAACCATTTCAAATCTCCATTATCATTTTTACACTTTTAGTTTTAAGTTTCAAATTGTGATATGAAACATTGGAGTGAAGCGATTGTTTTGTAGCGTGTTATGAGATTTTGGCCATAACCGCTGGTGGAATTTTCACAGTGGGAAATGCTAACATTGTAAGACTTGTGTTCGTCTCTGTAGGAGGCCCAGGACCAAAAGGAAGAGCTGGAACGAGCCAACAAACAGCTCCGTCTGGAGATGGAACAACTGGTAAACCAGCAGGACGACGTCGGCAAGAATGTAAGACTTTAAAAAGCCAGCATTGATAGAGATTTTTTGTGGGGGTCGAGAAGTCACCTTTCTTTCCACGTTCAGGTTCATGAGTTGGAGCGTACACGTAGGACCCTTGAGACTGAAGCCCAGAACCTGCGTGTTCAGACCCAGGAGCTAGAAGAAGAACTTACTGAGGCAGAGAACTCAAGGCTGAGGCTAGAGGTCACCCTGCAGGCACTGAAGGCTCAGTTTGAGAGGGAGCTCAGCAACAGTGAGGAGAAAGGAGAGGAGAAGAGGCGAGCTCTCAGCAAACAGGTAGACCTATGAATATTTTGTGTGCTCTTGCTCTATTAATATGATCATAAATTACCATTAACCTCTTTTTTTCCCAGGTTAGAGAGCTTGAGATCCAGTTGGAGGAGGAGAGAAGTCAACGTTCCCAGGCAGTGACATCCAAGAAACAGCTTGAGGCTGAACTGCAGGAGTCTGAGGCTCAGGTGGAAGCATCAGGCCGTGGAAAAGAGGAGGCAACCAAGCAGCTTCGACGTTTACAGGTGCAATATAAACCCCAACCATGAACAAGCACATTTTTAATGCTTAAAAAACACCCATCTGCTCTTGACAGGGTCAAATGAAAGAACTCCTCAGAGAACTGGATGAAACCAAACTATCTCGGGATGACATTATTGTCTCTTGCAAAGATAACGACAAGAAAATTCAAACTCTCGAGGCAGAAGTTTTGCAACTGAGTGAGGTGTGTGATCTTGGTGATTGATGTAAAATATATTGATTTAACAGTGTATTCTACATTGTCACTGGCTTGCTTCTCTGTAGGAGTTGTCAGTGTCAGAGAGACAAAGGAGACAAGCTCAGCAGGAGAGAGACGCCATCGCTGATGAAATGGTCACCAACAGCTCTGGGAAGTAAGTTGCACGTTCACCAAACTGCCTAGTGTTTGTTGACCATTTTAAATGTAGATTTCCAGTAATGTTTTAGTGTATAGCACGTAGGCATGCTCCAATCCTCTGAGTTTTTGTTGCCGATCACCAATACCAATCACATGGATTGACAATTAATTTGTAATCAAAATGATGAGACCTTCTGTGTACATGATGTGAAAACATTAACCATTAAATCATTTTAATTCAGACACGTTTTAATATACCTCTTCAAAAAATAGAAAAAACTTGCAGAATGCAGCAACTATTCTGTCAAAAGGACAACTGAAAAACATTTAATTTGATGTGAGATGTTGCAGTTTGGTGAGTCTTTTGAGACTTTGCCATGTCTGTGAAATATTTACATACTGGCCGCTTGTGTCCGAGACAGAGAGCACTGCATTTCTGAAAGTTTCCACTCCGGACATTTTTAAAAGTTTCAGATTCGGGTGGCTGACGAATGCTGCACCCGACTCCAAAATGGCATTCACCGGTGACACTGAAATTGGCAGATCACAATCATGACCAGTCGATCGGAGCATGATGACCATAGAAGTGGTGGCCTGGCTACCATTTCACTTCCACAATTCATGTGTTTCACTGAGAACAAATGAGTGAATATGTTTCCTACTGACCCAAAGGACCGCTCTTTTTGAAGAAAAGAGAAGGCTGGAAGCTCGAATTAGTCAGTTGGAAGAGGAAGTGGAGGAAGAGCAGACCAACTCTGAGCTGCTGGCTGAGAGACAGAGGAAAATGACTCTGCAGGTGCGCAATATAGAACAGCTTACCAATTGGCCATTTCACTCGTATTGACTCATTGGCTTGCTTTGGCGTCCGATCCAGGTGGACACGCTGACTGTGCAGCTACAGGGCGAGAGAACGCTGGCCCAAAAGGCCGAAGCCGCTCGGGATCAACTGGAGAGGCAGAACAAGGAGCTGAAGACCAGGCTGGGGGAGCTGGAGGGAGCAGTGAGGGGCAAACACAGAATGAGTGTGGCTGCCCTGGAGGCCAAGATAGAGTCAATGGAGGAGCAGCTGGAGCAAGAGAGACAGTAAGTGAAATGAGAAAAGACGGTTAATCGTTAGTGTGTGCCTCAAAAATAACCTCTCCATTCAGGGAAAGAGCCATCGCAAACAAAGTGGTCCGGAAGACAGAAAAGAAACTGAAGGAAGTCATGATGCAAGCAGACGACGAGAGGAGACATGCAGACCAGTACAGAGAGCAGGTAGATAACCAAGGACATCTGGCTTCATGATCAATTTACACATATATTTTCATCTTTCCGCCACCTTCAATCCTATGGTCATGATAAAATAATACAAGTTGCTGTATGATTTCAATTATTTTGTTATTGCACAGTTTCTATTACAAGCAAGATGCATGATACTCTGTCACTTGTCAAGTTCTCTGTGTCTGTTCTTGTCTGAGGGGAGCACAGTGGTGGACCACAGACACTTTATACTATTGCTGGTTAGATGAGGATCAATTAAACAGTATTCCAGGGTTGATGAAACAGTGTCCTCAGTTTAAAATCAGGACACTGTTTCATGAGACCTCATCTACAATCATTACTTTATACTAATGGTAGCCTCCAAATAAAAGCCATATTCTGGCCGGTATGTGAGTTGGGCACCATTGCTGTATTCCACTTTTGCTTAGAGTATAAAATATTGTTGAAAACGTGAAGAATATGAGTTATATCAAGATTTTCTCAGGAGCCTCATTTGCTGGGGATTCAGACCAAATGCGCCTAAAATGTGTATTTTTGCAGCCCCTTTTATCCTAATCCCCCATGTAATCTGAAAGTATGTTGCAGAGAGTGCATGCTAAAATTTTAATCTCACTGCCTCTGCCTTCCTCTCAAAAACATCATCAGTGAAAATCTTTTCGGATTTGATTTGCTCTCAAGAACCATCTGCCTGCTTAGATTCACTGAGTTGCTCTGCCTCTGTCTCTTTTCACCTTGTTCCACTCACCTGTCTCCTGTTATCCAGCTGGATAAGTCCATGGTGCGACTGAAGCAGCTGAAGAGGCAGCTGGAGGAGGTGGAGGAGGAGAACTCGCGCTCCAACGCCCAGAAGAGGAAACTTCAGCGTGAGTTGGAGGAGCTCAGTGATAACAGCCAGACCATGAACAGGGAGATCTCCTCGCTGCGCAACCAGCTCAGGTACCCATGTGCAAGTGTGCTCCTGCCCGCGACATATTAGTCTCATCACATTTGTTTTTGTTTAACCCCTTATTAACTTTGATTTGTTTTGTTTTGTTCTTTCGTTTCATCCATTTATGTCCATCTAACACTGTCTGTCTGCGTCACTCCAACACTCAGCGTCCCTGAATGGAGATCCGATAAGTAGGTCACTGTGTTTCATCTGTTATGTTCATTTTTGTGGTGTTTGTCATTTTATTTTCATCTTGTAAGTAAGAACTTACTTTCCAATTTCCTCACGTTTGTTCACAAATCCTACTTAATGTTCTACATTTATTATGAACAATATTATGAAGAAGGTTTTTATAATGGAATTCCCGTCAGGATTTACATGATAGATACTTCTGATTGCTTTCCATGTAAATATCATGTGGACTATATTTGCTGACCACAATATCAGAACGAGATCTCATCACCTCCTAAAGTGCATTCTGTTCTTCACCATCTTCCTCCAGTCCTAGCTTCTTGTGTGGAATGAAGCTCTCCATGCTCTTTCTTTGTCTGGCTGCAGCTTACGTCAAATATTCTGCAAAAACAGAAAATGCTTTTGAACTCTTTACATTTACCGATAATGTACAAAACAAATCAGTAAATGAACTCCAGGGTGTGATCTAAGCGCAGCCATCGTGTGGTAACTAAGAGCATCAGAAGATATTGAAAGTGGGATTGTGGTGTTGCAGCAGTTTAAATCCAGACTCTCTCCTGGTATAGGCGTGCTCCTCTGCCTTTGGCCATGCGTGGACGCAGAGCACTGGTGGACGACTTCTCTTTGGAGAACTCTGACTCCGAGGAGATCCCTCCCTCTCCTACACCATCTTCTGGACTCCCAAGAACCCCAACTCCATCCTCAGATCTCAGCCTGGACCCTTCACCTTACAGCCTCAACAACGCAGAGTGACACACTCGCACACAGACACACACCGTCTGGATGACAGCTGCACTGACAGAATCTGTTATAGCTCGATGCTTATATGATTTTCCTTGGTACAATAGGACTTTTGACAAAAATTGAAATTTGGTCAAAGCAACAAGTACACTAGCTAATGTAGAGTTGATATACGTTAACATGAACAATTAACAATTATTTTCCATCAGTAAGTAACAGTAAGATTTGAAAATAGCAGCGAGAAGTTATTTGATTTTGTGTTCCTTCATAGGAGCTTTTGGAGCAGTCCAAATTCAAACACTAACATTGACTGTGCTTTTCAAAACATCTGGCAGTTTAGCCAAAGTAGGAAAGGTAATGGCAATATGAGGCTACATAAACTCACAGTGAGGAACAAGGGGAAGTTGTCATGACATTCTTCTCTTCTAAATCAGTTTAGATAATAAAGAAATGTCTTCTATTGTGAGTCTGGCCACTTTCAGCTGAAGCCATGTTTGCTAGCTATCTTCACTAAGGGCTGCAGGAGGAGGGTTGTTCAGACAATCTGTAATAACTGACATTTTGACAAGTTTGGCTTTTTTAGTAAGAAAAACAAAATCAGCAATAACTTGAAAAATACTTGACAGTATTGTGTGATTTCGATTGGCTTTGACAGTAAGACTGGCTTCCAAATGAGTGGTTAACTTGCTTCGAGAGACTTGCTTGTCTTCAAATGCTGCTTCTGGACTTTTTAGTGATCTCAATATGAATCTCTCAGTAATAGCAAGATGTTTACTGTATGAACTGTAGTAACTCTCTTCCAGACTATACCAGCGATATGAGACTTGTCTGGTGTCCTAATATAGTCTCCCTCCAACTGGGCCTCTGACTTTTTGTATACACAAGAACAAACAGGCAGAAATCTTGCTAGACTGACGTGTTTTTTCCTGACAAATGTTGTGTACATTGTAACTTTCACTGTGTAAATCGAACAAAGCTTTGTAGGCGTACGGATGAGACAAAAGGGACGTAGGGAAGTAGCAAATGTAACGTAGCTGTAGACTAGGGTAGGTGATGGAGACAGATGCCACTTCGGGAGCTGTCAGTTTATGCTAGTTAGCAGAAGCACCGGGGTTTCGTTTTTACCCTAAGTAAGAATACCACTGTTGCAACACAAATTTTTAGACACGCTGTGTTTGTGAAACCGGAATTTTCCCGCATGGTTTATCATTTGAGCGATAATCGTTTGCAAAGCCAAGACATGAATGTTTCGTTGATGCTTTAACTTCTCAGCGGTGGATATTTCCCAAAAAGCAGTCCTACTGACCCCGTAGTTTTAGTAGTTTTGATCCTCTTGTGAAAGAAATCAAGGCCAACTGTCCAGTTTGACAGAATGTCAGACTAAAGACAGGCGTGGTCACCAATGTTTCTTCATTTAATCTGAATGTTTACTTTTGATTTTTTCGTATTTATGCCAACTGCTGAGCTCATGCCAGTTCTGGATGTCAAACCAAACGTGACATTGCTGCGACGAGTCTGAGAACTTATCATTATCATTGTTCTGTGCTATGATTGACAGCTACAAGATCAAAAACTACTACTAACGTCACCCTGTGACTTGTTTTTTTTTAATGCTCGCATCTGTAAAATTACTTTATTTTAGTAATATGCAAATGAGTTTGTTTGAATCTTTGTTGTTTTTTTTTAATGATATTCTGTGATTGCTGCACTTTACACACCACCAGTGGAGATAAACCGGACCTTTTCTGAGTATCAGTCTGCTTTCATGTCCAAAACTGCATCAAGCCAAATGGGTTTGTTCAGACATCATAGATGTGAGGTGATTGGTTCATGCCTTGATAGACCAAAATCTGATAACACATGACCCCAACGGCAGAGTTGAGGTAACTTGTAGCGAGATAATGAGGAGGCCGGTGCTTCTCAGGGGTGATGACTCTGCTCATGGCTACTGTGCAACTTGAAACTATTTTGAAAAACTGTTTTATTGTTAAGCCTTTTTTCCTTTTGTTTATGATGTAATTATAAAACATATGACTGGGGTTAACTTTAATATATGTGGCTGGTTTTGAATTTGTGCCTCCTTGTTTCTTTGCACACACACACGCACATGTTATGTTTTTAGGATTTGTGAGGACATTGACATAATGCTTTCCCCAGCCTCACCCCCTAAACCTAACCATCCAAAACAAATGGCTCGCCTTAACCAGGGCCTAAAGCAAACTGAAATTCAATTACAAGGGCCCAGTTATTTTGAAGTGTTAATCCTCAAATTGAGGCTTTACCCTTGTCCCCACAAATAGCCCCATATAGCAAAAGGTCCCAACAAGGTTGTGTCTTATATCTTGTAGCTATACATGTTCACAAGCACAAACACACACAGGTTCGTATTTCTATCCTTGTTTGGGGACACTGAGGTTCCTGATGCAATAATGCTTTCCCCAGCCTCTCACCCCTAACCTAACCATCCAAAACAAAAGGCTAACCTTTACCAAACTTAAACCTTAATATGGGGACATACTTATTTTGTTTAAGTCGTCATCCTCAAATTCAGGGTTAAAGATGCTAGAACACTGCTAAGGTCTAACTAAGCCAAATGTCCTCACAAGAATAGCTGAATCAATTACACACACACACAAAAACTCTACATTGTTTCATTCATCAAACGTTATTACTGCATTACAATAATACTGACCACTGCCACAGCACATTCCTCACATTGCTCATGCTCACCCAAATTGTAGTTTTGTTTTTTACCCGATCGACACCTTTTCGATTAGTAAATGTGATGACCTCACTTGGACAACAGGTGCCATTTTGCGCTATATGGAGGATCCTCAAACATCTCCCCCCACCTTCCATTCAGAGGTGAACTGTCCCCTGAAGCCTCACGGCGCCCGGGGCTCCCACTCCCCTTTCTCCAGTTCTACTGTCAGGAGTTAGAGTGACTGTCATGTGTTAAAACTACACCCGAATAATGCGCCTGTCCAGCTAGTGCAGTGCGGAAAAAAACCACTGATCATGTTACACGAATAATTAAAAGACAGATGAAAGAGATTGCAATATTTAATGAATTTTAAACACACTTGTCTCATAAGTGTGAAGTCACTTTGTCGATCTAATGCAGTCATGACATAGTAAAGCAATCACAGGAAAAATAAAAAGTGATATACGAGGCAAACACACATGGACATATTAATTAGCAGGTACAAGATCCGAGGATGTCAGTGGACAACCAGTCGTCCTCACTGGGAAGTCTTGATAGAGGTCGCGACTCGTGAGCTTGACTTGAAGCAGGAAATGACTGAGCAACTCCCTCAAACGGTGTCAAGGTCTGAATATTTACAGAATTTTGCATCATACAGGAATGACGCTCGGGGACATCAGGACTGGGAAATGATGCGTGGAGTTGGTGGTTGGTCCAATGCTGAACCTCTACACTGCCTTCACTACTGATCCATCCCACATCGCCATGACGACCTTCTTCACGCTCAGACCAGAGTTGGTTCTGGACAATGTGTTCATATGCCACCTCAGGTGTGCTACTGTGTTGTCCTTGAGTGTTGTCAGCCAAGTGGTCAGTAAATGCGTCATCACTATCATAAGCAGCGATGCTTTCAAAGTAGGCATCCACATCAGGTTCTAACTCTTGACTGTCCAAACTGAACAAGTCCAAGATGTCTGACCAGGAACTCTCTGTCATGCTCCTCTGACTGCTGAAGGAACCGTCATGATACATCTGAATGGCAAATTCACAGGACGGAAAGGACAGTGGAGAAGTAATGGGTGCAGCAACAGTATTTTGGCCACACATGTCTTCAAAAACATGCAGGGTTCGGTCTTCTGACAGAGAGATTCCCTCATCAACATGTGAGCATTCAAGAGAGCTGGTCGATTTTGGATTTTCTTTTGCTCTTTTTTGTGACTTTGGTTGTCGCTTCCAAAGATGTCCAGCGTCCATCTGTTTCTTTTCACCCGGGTCAGTGTGGTCGGAGTCATCTCCATTGTGTGCTTTCTCAGTCAGCGTGTTGCTGTGGTGCTGGTTAACCAATAAGTTACCAGGTAAACGGACACCTGAAGTCGTGTCAGCAGACTGTTTGGTTGAGTCAGAGCTGGACGATGTTTGAACCTCGCTGCTGCAATAAAGTGAGGACGCCAGCCGATGATTGGCCGCCTCAATGTCTGCAAACTTTCTGTTTGAGAGATGAAAGGACTCTTTTTCACAACTTGTGAGTCTGAATTGAGTCAGGACATGAAAGCTGATCATGTGACCTACCGCTGGATCATGTTATGCAGGAAGCGGCGATGATTAACCTGACGCTTGGATGGTCTGTTCTTCCGAGGCTTCTGAAGGGTGCGCATCATGTGACCGGCTGCTGAAGTCACAAATGTGTACAGATCCCTCCCCCAGGGGATGCCTCGCTCCAGACCAGGTTCAAGGGTCACTGAGATTGCGGGCCTCATGGCTGAAAGACAGAATTTTGGTGGCCTAAAAAAGAGTTTTCTCAGTTTATGAAACTGTCTGTCTTGCAGAAAGCTGCTTACCTCCAGTGCACTGTTTCAGCACGACTGATAAACAATATGCCCAGTGTTGCTAAGAAACTTAACAAAACTTGGGTCCTTCCTGTTGCACCAGAGAATTTCTGGCTTATGAAGTCAAAATGATTGAGTTCATCAGAATTTCTTTAGATGCACGATGTTTCTGTTTAAAATGCTGCTTTTATTTATAATTGTACTATTAATGAAACAATACTTGCTTTCTGTCCAACAGTCACCATAGATAATGTGGCCCCTTCGGAAATTCAACTGCTCATCCAGGGACGATGACACACTTACGTAGTTTCAGTTTGATTGTAGATAAATAAATACACATCAAATAAAGCAATTAAATTATATAAAGGCAAAGTATACACTTTTTGCATTTATGTTCTACTCTTATGAATTATTTTTAATCTCCATTTTTGAAAAACGAACTTCCAGTTGAACTATTACACTATTATTTCATTCTTTACTTACATTAATCTATTATTCTGTCAATCTATATTTTTCTCTCTCTAGTGGGCTCCAAGCATAAAAAAACAGCGCTATTAATCATCCCTAACAGCCGCCTATATTGAAGGTGGTACTTTAAAATAAGAAGATCCTTTATGAATCTCTCAGGCGGGTGACTTCATCATTACAGCTGCAACGTTTAGAGTACACATCAAATATTTCTAGGCGAAAATGGATGGATTTTGACGCTAACTAAAGTGACTCGAAAAAAAACTTGTGTAACGAAGTTAGTCTGGTAAAGAGCTTCAAAGGATTATAACAATTAAATAAAGTAAGTAATGATATGGAAATGATATTTCTTAAAAACTATAGGGATGTTTCACTCTGTCAATGAAGAATCTGTTGTTGTTTTTTGCTTGCTTGTTTGTTTTAAGATGATCGAATTTATTTTATATCAAGTAAAGCTTTTGTTGTGTAAATGTTTGTAAATGTATGGAGAAAGGAAAGCAGCTTACCGGAACTGTGCCGCGTCTGTCTCGTCCTCCAGCCAACTGAGGAGTCGCTGAGAGGGCTGGCGTCTTCATACCGAGCTGTGCGCTAATGTCACTCAGACAGATTAAGTCAAGAGGCATCGTCCCTCTTTCAGAATTCAAACACTTTCTCTTTCTCTCCCCTGCGTCATGAAAGGACGCCAGCTCGCTGCCCTCACTGACGCCGGAAGTGGGAGCGCAGGACGGGCTAATTACCAGAGGAGTCAACGGTTTGTGGGCGCGTGCTCACTATTGTGATGGTCACAAAGAGCCGTTTGCTAAATAGAAGGAGGCACAAACGCCGTGGATAACAAGCCCTCAATTGATCTGCTTAATCTCTGCTCCTCATTATCACATTCTCTGTGGGAAGAGCTAAGATGGTTGCTAGTGGCTTTAATTGACCTTTCCGTCTCAGCCGTGCCACTAACTGGAGTCAGTCAAAGCTGCTGGTTCAACTCTTATTGTGTCGCTTCTGTCAAGGCTTGACTTTTATTCAGCTCATCATTTGTTCATCTCATTAGAATTCACACTGCAAAGTGATTGGGGAAATGTGCTACACATGTGTCTTAACCCCACACTTTAACAATTCCAACACCCGCTCCCTTCACAATATACAACTGAAATAGTTGTTTCATTATCATGAATATTGTGCGTAATTGTGATTTGTGCAGATGTCCATACTAAAATGAATGTACACCCCAGTCGAATCTAAATCTGTCCTTCCATTGCTCACATTACTCTACCATCACTAGTATGTAGCATACGTCTTGTTCTTAACCATCTCTTGTGTCGTTCACTCACTCCTTTATTTATTTTTAAATAATTTAATTATTGTAGCTCTCACAAATCTGGTGCAATGCCAACAGAAATAAAATGCTCCAAACATTTCTATTTGCTTCTACACAGCTAGTAAATAAGACCAGTCCACTTATCTATTTATAGTGAGAGGTCACATGTGCTTGTAGGTTTGGTCTCAAGTCTGTAGGGTGAGTTGAAATGGCTGTTGTTTTCATTTGTCAAATTAAATATTCTCCCTATCAATCTAACTAGTCATTTACTTGTTGCATTACGGTATTGAGCTGAGCACATGGTGTTTTCTCAGTCCTCCTCTGCATGCTGATAAAGTCTCCTGAGGTAGACTTTGAACTTTAGAGAATACTTAGCTCTCCCTGGTCTTGTAGAGTCAATCCAGAACAACTGGCTTTTTAAGTACTCAGAAGAAAGGTGAGTGAGGTTTGAAATGTTCTGTTCCACTCTTTCTTTTTAATGGACATTCCTCATTTATCTGTGCAGATTTCACCATGCACAGAGCCTGGGCTGCTTTCAGAGCACACCCGTACCTTAGTAACGTGGTGGGTTACACAGTCTTGTTCTCCTCTGCCGACCTCTTCCAGCAGAGCTTTTTGAGAGGGGAACAACAACTCTCTGCAGGGATCGACTGGACCCAGACTGCACGAGTGGCAACTGTTGGCTTCTGTTTTCATGCCAACTTTAACTACCACTGGCTGAGGCGGCTGGAGAGGATGCTCCCGGGGGGTGGGATCAGGGCTGTGGCAGCAAAGGTGGTGGTGGACCAGCTGGTAGCAGCTCCTCTCACCATCAGTGCTTTTTACATTGGTATGTAATGCATGGACCCTTGCTTTTATTAGTGACCTGACACATGTTTATTTTTCAGGTTTGAGTGTTCTTGAACACAAAGAAGACGTGCTGGAAGTGTGGAGGCAGAAATTCTGGACTTCTTATAAAGTATGATGATGATGACGATGATGATGACAACAATGGTGATGATTATTTTCTGTCTCCTACTTTGTTCTAGACTGGTGTTGTATTCTGGTCAACAATGCAGGTGAGGAAAAAGGCCATTATTATTATTTTGACTGCTAAAATAGGTTGCATCAGTTTCCTTGCATTATCCCCACTGACCATGACAATAAATCTGATTCTGATTCTAATAAACATAGATTTTTCTTACTGTACTTTTGTTTCATCTTCACAGGCCGTTAACTTCTCTCTGGTCCCACCAGTTGCACGGACAGTATTTTTAGGAGGTGTTGCTCTGATTTTCACCATCTATCTGTGTCATGTTAGGCAACAACATGACAACAAACCTGAATAAATGTGGTCTTCTGATGTTATTTTGCTTTGCAACTGTTTTCATTGCTTCATGCATCATGTGTCAAATTATACCTGTGAGCAGCTTTGTCTTGTATCCATGTTGAATTTGTCTAAAATGCCTTGAGTTGGTGCTGCAATTCTTCATGCCTAATACATGTAATAATATTCTTGTCCATATATCTTCTTAGTTTTTCTCCAACACCAGCTGATTAAAACAATAAATTAAAATAATTACCATTCTGTGTCATTATGATTAAATGTAGTTTACTATACTTATATAAAGCATACACTATATAAACTATTTTAAATTAATTCGTGATTTAAAAGAAATGTATCTAAGTCCCGCCAAATGAAGTTTGCACTGTCAATGGTAATTTAGTGTTAAGCCAAGTTTTTAAACCTTTGTTACTAAAATCCCTTTACAGCTAAAATATAGTTACATTATTTTGTGGAAGTATAGCATCAAATAAATGATTTAAAAACATTTTTATTCGTTTATAAAGATATTCTATTCCGTTTTGCTTTCTCACCACTAGTGGCGCTGTCATAAAGCTGTGTACCAAAGCACCGGAAATGAGTGTTCTTCAGCCAATCACGAACATGGGATGTCAGTTGAGTGTTTATCGCGAGACCTTGGCTCTTCCTTTTCCCTTTTCGCTCCGAGTCCAAGATGGTAGGTAGCTTTAGCAGAAAACGCTACACATATTGCATGGACTATCCTCGATCATCCTTGGTTTCTGAGTCGTTATAGTTGTTCTGTTCATTACGCCCGTCCCACATAGCAGCGTAGCACACAATACATAGACTATTTCGGTGAAATTCTATCCCTAAACCATACTGAGGGTCACTCTTCGTTCACGGCATCGTTGTCGTCAGAACAACTGTACAATTATAGTGGCCGGCACAAACGGACTTTTTAGGCTCATTTGAAGGCGTTACGTTAAAGGGTTTGAATTAAGCACTTGTATTGCCGATGAATTACACTTCCAAACTTGTGAAAACGGTCGTAAGCAGTAACTTCTGTCTCTGCTAGCTAAACTAATGTCAACGTGTGAACCGGCCCGGTAACATCCCTCTGAGATAGGAACACTTCACTAGCAATGTATTTAAGTTGACAGTGCCCTGCTTACGTCCTTTTCATTACGACCTGCAATAAGTTGCGAAGGTTCGTTTTGAATGTAATTATTTTTTGGTCGCCAGGGAGTCGACATCAGACACAACAAGGACCGTAAGGTGCACAGGAAGGAGCCTAAGAGTGAGGATATCTACTTGAGGCTCCTTGTCAAGGTATTATCATCAAAAAAACATGGCTAAACAAGTACTTGCTACCTGTAGTGTTGATTGTCTTCCTTTTGTTCAACAGCTCTACAGGTTCTTATCCCGTCGTTGCAATGCAACCTTCAACAGGGTTGTCCTCCGGAGGCTCTTCATGAGCAGGTCCAATAGACCTCCCCTCTCCCTGTCCCGCCTGGTGAGTGTCTTTTGTTTTCATAATCAAAATAACATAGGAAAGTCATATTTCCACCTGATCTCTTGGCACCATGGAAACATGGTTGTTCAACCAAAACATTTGTGTAGCATGTTAAAACTAGCCTGAATCCACTCTTGGCTAGAGATGTATCATCTACTGGCATTCGCCATTAATTTTGGTTGTGGGTTCTATAAATTACTTTAATTTTTTTTCCTCAGCTGTGTCTTTCAATGTTGTTCTTACCACCTATGGAGAAGTATTAATTTTATTTGATTGGTTTGGAATGCACTTGCTACGATATCTATACAAACTTTGAGTGACCTGTTCTGGCTACCGTTTATGTGCTTTTATGTTAAACTGGACTTGAGTCAGATTCAAAGGTGTTCTGAATCGTTTGTAATGAAATATATGATGGTCTATCGACGGCCATTTATGCTCACTTTAGATTACCAAAGTTTGATGACACTCCAAAACAAACATGGGGACTGTGGAAGTGTTATTGATAATGTACTTTTTGCACGAAAGACTAAGTCAGGATTGTAGGGTTTGGTAAGGCAGTAAAATATATCGCGGACAATTTCAGCCATTAACTTTTTTTGCATCTAATTAGAGCTACCTATCGGATAGTAACCGCAACACTGCCCCCATGGTTTCCGATGGTACTTCTCTGTTTGGTCTGTATCCGTTAGCTTTGTGGAAACGTGCAGAAATACCAATGAAATTAACGCGGAGCACGGACAGATTGCTCCGTCCGGATGCGTACAAAACACTCGGCATAAATAGGCCTCAAACGTTTTTAAGTGGTGAATTGCATCCTGTTCAGTCCCACTTGTGATAGTTGGATTTTATTTCAAGTTTTGTTGGGCTCATCTGTGATCTGTGTCCTCAGATCCGCAAGATGCGGCTGGCTGGCCGTGAGAACAAGATTGCTGTGGTTGTGGGAACTGTCACTGATGATGTCAGGATCCAGGATGTCCCCAAGCTCAAGGTAACATTCACCTTGCTGAATACCAGTAGATTCTCTCCCAAATTACTGTTAACGATGCTGTCGATCCAACACAGATCTGTGCTCTGAGAGTGACAGACGGTGCCCGCAGCAGAATCCTGAAGGCGGGTGGTCAACTGATGACCTTTGACCAGCTGGCATTGGCTTCTCCTAAAGGACTGGGCACTGTTTTGCTGTCAGGTAATGTCATGTATTTGGTCCTCCACTGAAGAACACAACATAGGTGCATTTGTATTCAGTTATTTAAAATTGGTATATTGACCATCTCAATGGGGCATCTGGGGGTGAAGTGCGACCTATTATGGGACTGAATTATAGGATGGCGCAAGAAGGTGTTACCTTAGTGGTCAATTGTAGGACTGGGATGTATGGCAAAAAATCCTTTTCATGTGTTCCTAAATTAAATTGGTTGATGAAATGTACTCGATTTTGGTTTCAGGCGTGTTATGAGAGCTCAATGCAGCGACAACAGAATGCACATGCTACATTGTCAGTCAGATTCAGAACATGGCGACCCCATGTGGTCAGGGAGTGCACGGTTTATCTTTGGCAAGGTCGTGATTGAGAAACAGGCTGACTGCCTATACAAGTAAGATCCAACTTACACCCGGGATCGGTTCAGACCTACCGGTCATAAGTCGGATTGGACATATGTGGAATGCCATTCAAAGTAGCCGACGCAAGGGTTATAGGAACTACTGTCGTGGTAGATGGCTGTGTGAGAGTGAGATGTTGGGATACTGTGCTGCTGTAACTGTCGTACGCGATGCCAGGCTGCTATGTGCTGCGGTGCCAGACATTGAATAAAAAAACAAGCATCTGCTGGCCGTGGTCATAAGTCGAGCAGGTCGTAAGTCGGTTGTTACTTGTAATTGAAATGGACCACAAATGTTCACAATAATGATTTTATAATTGCCTAGCCCTAGTTTAATGTCTTGCTGAAATTGTTTACAAGATGGATTGGTTTTAAGTGATCAATGTTGAATGGAAGCAGACGTTCTTGAAGACCTCAAACAATAGCTACAGAAGGAGCTTACTAACAGGAAATTTAGCTGTGCCTTGTGCAGAAGCGAATGTTGTGTAGGCTTATTTTTAAACTAATTCACTTGGAATGGGTGAACATTGTCGATCCCACTTCAGTATATGTTAAACGTGACATTTCATCTGGCTACCCCTGCAGATAACTGTAAAGACTTGAAAATGCATAGTTGGACACCTTTTGAACAGCAACTGGATATATTCTAAAATGTTTGATTTCTATTTGTCATAACTTTGTAATGGTAATTGGTCTACAGGTCCCCGCAAAGGCAGGGAGGTGTACAGGCACTTTGGAAAAGCTCCTGGAACTCCTCACAGCCACACCAAGTACGTTGGCTCTGTTTATTTCCTGTTGGTCAAAAAACTGGCACACTTGCCAATGTATTTTCATATGTTCATTGTTTCCATTATCTATGTATCAGACTTGGGCAGGGCTATATGGGGAAAAAGGTGTCCATGTGTCACACATGGACAGACACATTTGTGTGTATTTCAGTGCCTTGAGTTCATTCAATTCTCTTAAGATTTTGAGGCACTTGTGGTTTTGGTCCCCTCTCTCCTCTGATTATTTTATTGGTGGTGTACATTAGTGGTTTATTATACTTGTGCTATTAAGAGTTTGCCCAATTATTTATCCTACATTTACATGGTTTTCCACTTAACATGGTTTAATCCACCCTGTTTGGTAGAACTAACTGCTTAACGGTAGTTGGGTGTATAAGAGGGGCTTGTTTTTCCGTTTCATAGTTTTTTTTATTTATAGTCATATTGTGTTTTTTCCACAACCCCTTTTCTATAAATACTCAACATATAGTAACAGTTTGTTGAAGAGTAAACTAACATTGCTGCTGTAATACCCAATTTTGATTATTGTGTTTATTTAATTTTAATGCAAATATTGTCTCTTTCAGGCCCTATGTTCGCTCCAAGGGCAGAAAGTTCGAGAGGGCTCGTGGTCGCAGAGCCAGCCGTGGCTACAAGAATTAGTTGTCATGTGTTTTCCATGCAATCTGATACAAATAAAGAGATTGGCTGTCCATCAATGTTGTCAATGATTTATTGGGAGGGTGGATTGTTTCTTATTTACTATTGGCAACCAGAAATAAATCATGTCTTATGGGTTGCCCCTCCAACTTGCATTGTCCATTTAAAGCCATTCTGAGGCCAAAAATGTGTACGTCACAAATGTTTGTGTAGAAATGGTCTCGCCAAGAGGGGAAAAGTGACTCGTCCAGGAAGAGATGGTCTGTCGATGATTGGAGAATGTCGGTGGGTGTTGCGATGTTTTCGTTATCGCCATTGGACTTCCTCTCCGCCGCTCAGAGCTGCTGCTCGGTCTCCCAGACGCTTCCTGCTCCGGCCAGCTACACACTGTCGCGCCAACATTGGAGGCAAGATGAGGTAAACTTACGTGATAAATGTCAATTTATCGAATTCCTGATATTACTTGATCCTAAATCAGTCACCGAAGTGTGAGTCGGTTCGTCTACAGCGGTTGCGGCAGGCTGTTCTTACGTTACCTCACTTTGCTAACGTTATCTTCACCAACTTATCTCTGGAAAATAGCTTCGAATATGTCGGTTCGATCGTTGTGTTACAACCACCTGGATAGGAAGATACATTTGACGGCATCACACTTATTGAGATACGCTTAGGCAAGCAAACAGATAGCTAATGCTAGCTGATAATAGTTGACAATAGCTTCGGGCGATGTTAGCTCGTGTCTGCGGCTACGGTTTGTTTTGCAACTGTTACTTTTTTGCGATGCCTCAACACTTAGTAAGTAATCCCTTTCTAGCGGACGTGTATTTTTTTGTAACTGAGCTTGCTAAAATAAGTTAGCCAGCTAACAGCCTGTCAGCTAACTCACTTGACGTCGGTTAAACTTTAAACAGAGCCTGTCAAACACGAGCAGCTTGCTTGCTAAAATATTGTATTGTGTATGGCGTTAGAATGGGTTCTAGAAATACTCCCGACAACAAAACAGCTCACCCAAAATATCACCAGTTCTGTCAGCAGACTCATTGTGGGACAGATTTGGCCAGCTATTATTATTATTGCTGGGTGTCGCCGCCCTGAGACTCAAGGACATGAAAAGGTGCAACAATGGCATCAGTCAGGTCTTTTCTTCACCCTGGTGTTATCGTATCAGGACATCAGCCAGCCGAGATTGTGTCTGAAGCACAGCTTGCACAATGTTTCCATGTTGTTGTAAAACTGTGATTAACGGTGCCCATCCATTTATGCCTTTGACGCATTAAAGTTCCAAGTTAATCAAACTGAATACAACACGCTACTAATGGGAATTTACAGCACCCGACAAAGAAGTCAAACGAAAATGTATCTTTCACATATTCACATATCGTCATGTCTATAAACAAAACTCTGCTGTGACTGTCATTTTGACTCAGTCCAGCCAAAGTAGTGACAAACTTTACTCATTTTAATCCGGTCCATCATAATTTACCTGCTGGACAAATCCATAAGCTTTTAAAGATGTTTGATATAAGCAAGCCGCCCCAAGTGTTTCAGTCAAACTAGATAGATGATGCCTTTCAAAAAAGCTGACTCAAGACAGCATTGTTGAGGATGCGTGATTCTGAGTCATGAAGAACATCTCAAATAAGGTCAAGGGACACAATGGATTATGCATTGCTTCACCCTCGCACCACTATCTCTTCGTCTTATCATGAAGCTAAGCATATGATAATATGATAGTGAATTGTTGCTGTCAGCTTAAATGTAAACCATTTTTATTATTTATCTTTGCACAGGAAAAGAGACTGTTGGGAGGGAACGTGAAGCTTCACATATAGACTTTACCATGCCTGAGGACCTACCTGGAAGTTGCATGTCTTACGTTTCCCTTTTTGGTTTGGCCTTTTGGTCCAACTGTTCAGTCCTCCCATGTTTGTTTAGGAGAACAGAGGCTGCAGTGTAAGTTAAGATGAAACTTAGTTCTACAGCCTCCCTGACTGCTGGACACACAGGCCATGTTATCCCTCCCCCTGCCTTCTTAGAAAACTGCAATAGATAGATTAAATAAGGCTTAAATCATATCATATTTTTGTGTAATTTATATTTTGTTCAAGCACTTCAAATGCAACATATTCTGTATAGATTTTGATCGTTTTCTAATTTAACAATCACTGCCTCCTTGTTCTACCAAGCTGTGTTCACGTTTTCAGTATGTAGTGGATTGTTGTTTTCAGTGCATCTTTAGTTTTCTGTCTGCTCCATTTGAATAATTAATTTAAAGAGTTTTGTCAATATTCTAGCTGCTGTAATTGTGAATAGCTTCACGTTTCTTTGTATTTTGTGTTGAACTCTCATAGAGAAGTCTTATTGAAGTGTTTGATTGTTGATCTGAATGGAAATTTGACTGGAAGCAAAGTGTCAAGGTCACCCATTCTTAAACTCAAAGTGACATGGGAGATTGTGACTGAAGGGCTTGTCTCATAACTTGCTCAATCTTGACTGGACGATCTGCTGTCAACTGGATATGTTTCTCAAGTCCAATGAAGACACCTCTTAAGCTGACACTTACTGCTTTTTGTTGGACATTGTGTCATGAATAACTTAGAAAGGATTTTTTTGATTTCAAGGACAAAATTCCTGAAGTGAGATGGAGTCTTGGTTGACTGACAAGTCCTCCTACCTGTAAATGTGGACCTGCTTTCTTCAAACTTGTTAAGACTGTTCCTTTCTGTAAACCTCCACCTCAGAAGGAAGGATGCGTTCCCCAGAGCCTCTCAAATCTTTCCCAGCAGAGGCCCTCCTTCATGGCCAGTTTGCCAGCTGGGGGTCTGGCAGTAACAGCAACAATAACAGCTGCCCCAACAGCCCTGGTGGTCCTGGGGTGCTCTCCCCAGCTGCCTCACCTACTCCAGCTCCGGCCTCGAATTATGCCTTGACTCTCACACACACCCACATACATATCCAGCGCCTTTCACCTCGGCCAGGAAAGGAAACCCGCCTCCTGCTGCCGTTGTCCGAACTCATAGGCTGCAGCTGCCCTCGAGCACCTGCGCCCCCTCTGCTGGTGCTCTACTGGTACCCGCCGGGCAAGCGACGGAAAGGTGTGTCCCGTCGTAGGCAAGTGAGGGCCTACCTGGCAGAAAGCAGGCCTGAAGCTGAACGGTGGTCGGCTGCAATCCAGTGTTTACTCAGAGGTGTGGCGGTCACTGCTGAAACAGGTGAGTGTTTTCAATTCACCATGGATTCTGTTGTTTGCTCATGTGTGATGTGATTAAGTGCCTGTGAATAACCTGCCTGTCAACGGGTTATTGTTCACTGTATGTGTCACAACAGCGAACAGGGATGGATCATGAACTGGTGTTGACTGCGGGTCGGACAGTGGCTTGTGCAGGTTCAGTCGAAATGGTTGTTGCGTCAGTTATTCTTTGAATCAGTGATGGTCTGCAGTGTCACCCTTAAAATGAGAAAGAGGGAATCAGCATCAAATCCGAACATAGGTTACAGTGGAGGAGGTTGTCTTGGTGTTGAAACCCCTGACAGGAAATGCACGACACAATAACAAAGGGAGACAAACTCTATATTCAAGATAGGCTTCAGCGTAAATGAATTAAATTGTTGCATGTCTTGTGTTGCTGTGCCGCTGCAATGGCAGCAGCACAGATCGTTGAAGTTGTTCTGGTATTATTATTGTGTCTCTCAACAAATTATTAGAGGCAAGAGAGCTGGTTAGAGTCACCAGACCATCAGACAAAATCCATGGTGTCACACTACACCTGTGTGTGTAGAATGTCCAAGTTTTCCAACAACCATTCTGCCAAAGGTGATTTTCAGTTTGTAGATATTCTGATCTCCAGGATCCCAGGAGGAAGACATGTGGGTGTATTTACATGCTTTTGTAATCATGCTAAAAATAGTCTCAACAGTTTTGACCTCCAGCACATTGGTGCCAACTGTAGTTTAGGATGTTTTAATGATAATAATTCAGCGAGGAACAAGGGGGATTATCACTAAAAGGCTTACTCTGGGCTGTGGGATTTGTAATCCAAAGAATTTTGTTTTGATCTATTTTTGTTTTTCAGTTTTATAACCTCTTGTGGCTCAGTAGCACATGAGTGCATTGTCAGTACACCAGAAATGTGGCATGCAAAAACCGTGTTCACTCCAACTGTGTTCACCTTTTTCTCACCGATGCCTTTGTGTCAGCCACCCTAAACAACATCTTCCATGATTTCCTGTCTCCTTCCTTCTGCTCTGAGATTTATCTCAGGCCCTTTGAAATTTGTAATCGCTATCGTTGGTGTTCCTGTTTTCACCTATCACATTGTCTCCTTCCTGGAAAGCTGATAACTCGTCATTTTGCTCTCACCACTGGTGTTTAAGACAATTCCAAACTGGGTTTCTGGCATTGTTTTTCCTTTTCCTCCTTCCTGTGCTACAGTTATGCGTCAGATGAGTCACAGCTTTTCTGACTTTTGATGGATGTCATTGTATTTCACTGTGGTTGATGTTATTGGTGCTCGTGTTCAGAATGTTGTATTAACCAGGATGATCTGAGAGTGCAGATTATCACAGTGTAGAAGAATTTAGCCACAGCTTTCACATGAGACAGTAATCTCTGTTGTCATTCTCACCCACACGTCACAGATAATTAATGTGATGCTGAGACAGCGGAGGCAGAAAAGGTAGACTGCTGTTTTGACTGGACATGTCAAAGTTTTTCTCTCTGTTCATCCTCTAGAACCAGAGCTGTGCACATTTCCAGTCGGACAAAAGCTAATAATAATTCTAATATATATTATATAATATGTAATTATATATTATATAATGATATATATTATTATTATTTATTTTTATTTTATCAGTTTGTTTTATTATTTATCAGTTTCACAATAGCACAATATAAATCACAATGATGGCATGTTTCAGTTTTTATATCACCTTATTTAAACTACAGCTCTTTCAATCTCTTAGTCTTGGAGTCTTGAAAATATTTCAAGAAGAAGATATTTTCAATATTCAATATTTTCAGTCTGAAGAGTCACTTATAAAACTAGCCAGCTGCTGAGGCAACACCTCACCTGCAGACTTAAAAAAAACTGTTGAATTATAACAACATTGTTGAGAAGCGAGATACACTGTAAATAAAACCTGACTGTGAAGAGCAGTAGATTGAATGTGCATTGGATTAATGTTGAAATGAGTTTGAGGGTCACAAGCTTGTTCTGGGAAAAGCTCTTCTCTTGTGTGTTTGTTTTGGCAAATGCTCCAAAAACCTTGAACAGGAAGATATTTGTTGTCTGTCAGTATTGGTTTGTTCGGCGGTGCACACTGGATATGTGAAGATTTTACTTGAATTTGTTGTTCTCTTTCACTCAGAGTTTTCAAGGAGTCTCCTTCCCCGTCCCAGGCGACTACTGTTATTGGTCAATCCCTTCAGTGGGAGAGGACAAGCGATGCAGTGGTGTCAGACACACATCCTGCCAATGATCAGAGAGGCGAACATCAGCTACAATCTCATTCAGACAGGTAGACACATGGACGAGGACCATGCTGGGGGCCCTGAAGGAGCACAGGGTGATTTTCTTTTTTGCCTTCTCCCTTGTATCAGAGCGTCAGAACCATGCCAGGGAGCTCATTAGAGAAATCTCTCTGCCAGATTGGGACGGTATCATCATTATCTCTGGAGATGGTCTGCTGCATGAGGTCTGTGTTCTGTGAGCTCAAATCTATTGAATTTGTTGAGACCCTGACTAAAACATTAAATGCTATTGCCTGTATGCTTTGTGTTCCTCAAGGTGATCAACGGGCTGATGGAGCGCCCCGACTGGGAACGAGCAATAAAGACGCCAGTTGGCATTCTGCCCTGTGGCTCTGGGAATGCCCTGGCTGGATCCATCAACCATCACGCTGGGTAGGCATGGTCATTGGAATGAAACTAATGAAGTTCATAGTTCACAAAGATGGTGAAAAATGTTGAATGATCCAGAAACATGTAGCATTGGAGCTTCATACCTGTCTCCTGTTTTTTTTGTTTGTTTTTTTACTGTTAATCAAATTTTACAAAGTACAGACATTACATTTTGAAAATGATACATACAATGGTTTATAACATGTGTAGGAAAAGAAGTAAAACAATAAACAATAAAATAAAAATAAAATACATACACAGAAAAACAATGGGATTATTACAATTTATAATTGCGATAAAGTTGGATTTCTTTGGTGATAAATGTTCCATTTTGTCCATCTTTTTGTGTACAACATAGTTTTCAGTCTCAACACAGAGGTCAACTGCTCCATCTGCCGTATTTCTTCAATAATGTCAGTCCAACTTTGTATATCTGGTCCATCAGCATTAGTTGCAAGCATCAAGATTTTAAATAAATGTTGATCACTTGGTTGCACCCTGGGTCCTTAACAATGTTACATTCAAATATCTCCTTATTTATAACATTGTCCCAGAATGTTTGCATTTTAGTACAGGTCCAAAATATATGTGAATGAGAAGCATTCATGCGTCCACATTTTCTCCAGCATTGTTGTGGTTTTCCTAGTTCTTTGCCTCTCAAATGAAAAATCTAATCAAGGTCTTCCAGCCAAATTCCCTTCATTTTCTTGAAGCTGTAGTACTGTGTTGTGTATTGCACATTGAACACCATTCTCTTTCAGATATTGTGATTTCCAACTCCTGTTCCCATTTTGTTTTAACATACAGTGTGTTTGTACCGTTGTTTTTCTGTAAGTCCCTGTATACTTTAGAGACTATTTTTGTTGGCACTTCTTTATAAGCCTCTACAAACACCTGAACAATTTCATTTCCTTCACAAGAGAGTTTGTGTCTATTGTCAGTGTTGAAAAAATATCTAAACTGCAAGTATCTGAAAAAATCTTCATTGTCCAATCTAAACGCTTTCTTAATTTCCCCAAATGTTTTAAAGTCGTTGCTCTCTACAAATTGACAAATTGCTGTAATCCCTTTATGTCTCCAGTTATCAAATGTGCTATCTAATTTTGCTGGCACAAATTTTGAATTTGAGGATGGCCAGATTAAAAGTTTGCAGTCATCATCCAAATGATACTTTATAGTCACATGTTGCCATATTTTAAATGTTTAAATGCTGTATTATCAGGCTGAATTTATGTTCGCAAACCTGCTGATTTTGTCCTTGTGTGTGTCAGGTTTGACATGTGCCTTCGGGAACCTCTCCTTTTGAATTGCTGCTTTTTGTTGTGTCGTGGTGATGTTCGACCGATGGACCTGGTCTCCGTGACGACAAGTCCCGGTCCTTCTAGCAACAGTCACCCAGCAGGACCTCGGAGACTGTTTTCATTTCTCTCTGTTGCCTGGGGATTTGTTTCTGATGTGGATATTGAAAGTGAAAGGTGGGTGGAACCTTTTTAAATATGTGATGCTCCCAATGCAACATTCACCAATCGCCACTTCATTCTTGTCAGGTATCGGGGCTTGGGCTCCGCTCGCTTTACTCTGGGCACGCTGGTGCGCATCGCTTCACTTCGGTCCTACAAGGGTCGACTGTCCTACCTACCTCCTCCTGTGGCCACCTCATCACCAGATGCCACACCTCCTCTGCCGAGGAGACCCTTGTCCCGTAGTATCACTGAAGGTCTGGAAGGTTTCTGCAGAACTCCCATCCACCGCACTTGCTCTGACATGGGCATCAGTGAACAAAGGAGTTTACGAAGGGGTGAAGGAGAGCGTGAAAAAGAGGAGCGGCAGAGAGAAAGAGAGAGAAGACGGGAGAGAGTCAGAGGAGGAGGAACTGGGGTGGTGAGGGCCAGCAGCTTGATGGAAGACAGAGAGAGGGAAAGGGAAGGGGAGGCAGAGATGGAAGCTGAAGAGGAACAAGCTGGGACCTGTTCTGAGAGGTCCGGTACAAGTTCTGAGTCAACAGAAAGGGAGGAATGCGGCATGGAAAGGGAAGGCATGTTGGATGGAATCAGGGATGAACCTGAAGATGACTTGGAAGAAGAGTTGAGAAAGGATGGCAAGCTCCAAAAAGGATCTGATGAAGGAGAAGCATTAATGCCTTCAACAGAGTGTTTCAATTACCAGGATGGTCTTCAGGAATATCGGCATTCCTTGAGAAAGAATTCGGCTCCCTCCAGTCAGATAGTCAACACGCTTTACAGCCAGGAGGTGGATGTGGGATCCGACACCACGTACAGGGTGGAGGAAGTGGACCTGAATGGAAGTTACTACCAGAAAGAGGCCTACCCTGTAGATGTTGCACGGGAAAGGGCTCTCACCATTTCTTCTCCCTTTCGGCACTCTCCCTTTGCCTACAAACCCCGAAATGTCGATCAAAACCAAAACACATCCCGGCCTAGGCCCATCTCACTGCTCCAGCACTCCCACTCGAACTCCCTCCCTCCAAAGCTCCCATCCCTCTCTCTGTCACTTTCTCCTACGCCTCCTTCTTCTCCATCTTGTGCCTCTCCACACTCCTCATCCTACCTCGCGCCACGTCCCAACACCCCTGGTTCCTCCTCACCCTCGTCATCTTTACGCACACCATCCTCATCTTTTAACTTTGACATTGCAGAGCCAGCAGGACCCCACAAGAACCGTCCTTTATTCTCACTGCCTTTAAATCTCCCAAATGATGACTTGTTGCCCCCGCTTGAGCAGCCTCTCCCCACCAGAGACTGGGTGACCATAGAGGGGGACTTTGTCCTGGTCTTGGCCCTTTATCAGAGCCACCTTGGAGCTGACTTACATGCTGCACCACAGGCCAGGTTTGATGACGGGCTGATCCACCTGACCTTTGTCCGGGCGGGAATATCCAGGGCCACTTTACTCAGACTGTTTTTTGCCATGGAGAGAGGAACTCACCACACTGTCAGCTCACCCTACGTGAGCCACGTTGCCTGCAGGGCCTTCAGGCTACAGCCTCTGTCCACACGGGGGACACTCACGGTGGACGGAGAACTGGTGCCTTATGGGCCACTTCAAGCACAGGTCAGAATAAGGGGCGCAAGCACCACAAACAAAAACGTCAAACAACTCACTTTGTGTTTATTCTAATGTGGTTTCTTTATTCATCTCCTGCCTTTCTTCACAGGTTCATCCTTCACTGGCCCGCCTCATTGTTGGTGATTCTGGAGTGAAGATAACCAGATTCTAATCAGGGATTGGTCCAGCTCATTGACAGCACTCTACTGAATTATGTAATCTGTTGCCATGTTTACTTTGGAGAATCAACGACTTAAAATAGGCTGGAATGCAGAAACTGCTCTCCAGAGGTTTAATATAAAGGGATAACCCACCGAGCCACACGTCATTGGAGCAGGGCCGCAGGGATTAATCTGAAAATGGATGAAAATGCGCCTGATTGCACAGCTGTTGGATTACGCTCAGCGTAGCCTGAAGCATGAACACTGCACAGCCTGGGATAACAAGAGGGAAGAAACTATTGAATGTTTGCATTTTGGGCAGACGGCGCATGTGTTGTATGTGTACATGGACGCATGCATGCCAAGATCTGTTTTGCCTTATTGTGAGTTTGAGGGAATCAGTGCTGACAATGTTAAATTATTTCTGATCACATACCATTTTTCCATATGATTTTGACCATACCTGTAAAAAAAAATCTCAAATTATAATGCCTTATCTGCCATTGGAGCGTGTAGTTTAATAGTTTCTAATCGCGACACTACCGCTAGATTATTTATTGTGAACTTCCCAGCAGTGTCTGTGTTAGGCTACTGTCAAGATCACTTTTATCACTGAGGGCACTACCTATCACTGAAGCGGCAGAAGAGAATGTGGATGCAAGTAAAGTAACAAAAAATTTGTATGCACGTGGTTGAGTGAACCAGAGCAATGATACTGTTGAACGGTGATCATTACTGACATTTTTACATAATCTTGGTTTTCTTGGCCAGTAGATGCACAATGACGATGTCAGACATAGTACACTTTGCAACATGTTGAACATGTAAAGTCAAAACCAATCAGTTGCCAGTGAGTTTAGAATGTTTACGCTCCTCTACATTCGTCATTAGCTTGCCTGCTGCAGACATCCACCATGAAACCACGTGTCTGTTGTCCTGTGTGTTTTGCACCAGTAAGATGAAGCGGCACAGGATTCACAACACTAGACTGCTGCAATACTTTGATGCGTCTTATGAATATAAGTGTTTTGTCATAGGAAATAACATGCTAGATGAAGGCTTTTATTACACAATTATAAGGGATTGCATTTTGTGTTTTGAATAAAAGGCCAAAATAAAGAAGGGGAAACATGTTGATTGAAGTTTGACTGTGAATAAGAGCTCAATGGAGATAATGTGAGAAATAAACCAGCAATGCTTTCAGCAAAAAGCTTATTTCCACTGAACAAATCATCCATGGAGTGAATTCAAATATTCCAACTTGGAGAGTTGCTTATTTATTAGTACAATAATCTGCTGATCTTCTTGGTTGTAATGGATTTATAAGAGCATGTGCAGCTCCTCAATCAATGAGATTGTGTCAGACCTGCTTGAGTCGCCACCGTACTGTACGTATGTCTTGGTCATGCCTGGATTATTAATGCCTTTGTATTATAAGCCTGTGCATTCTGGCTGATGATGATGTTCAAACATGAAGACACAAAATTGAGTAAAGTCACTTTGCTCAAATGCTTCTTTCTTTTTTTGTTCCAGTGAATGGTTTTCATTAAGTATTCTCGTTGTACTTCTCGTTGTAGTATGTGTGAGTCCTTTTAATTTTAAGGAGGGACATATATTTTTGAAATTTGAAGTAATTGTAGTAAGTAAATATTACAAATGTGTCATCAATTAATACGCCATATTTAATTATGAATACAGATATCTATGAAGTCTATCACACAACTCTCAAAATATAGTTTCCAGAAGCCTCAAAATGTATTCAGCAATGACAATATAGTCACATTACGCTGAACCATGTATTATAGATAAGATGTGTTTACTGCAGTGGGTTTGTTTTGAAAAACAAGTGACCGGAAGTTACTAGAAAGCGAGCCAGCGCTTCCGTGTCGCCACCTTCTTTGTCTCCGGCCCTCCGACACTCGCCGTTGTCTGTATTTTCCTTTGCCGTGGGGATATATTTCAACATATATCCATCATTTCTATATTGAATGACAGTCGACTCTGAAATATTTATGCCTAAAAATAAAGCACCAAAAATGGATGACCTGGACTACAGTAAGTATGGCTAGCTTTGGTTAGCTTAATAGCTAGTAGCTCAGATATGTCAAAGTTATTTCTGATATTCATGTAATCATTCTGGCTTATTTTCTAGTTTGTATGTGACTATTTTGGTCTAAGTCTTTGTGGTCAGCGTGAGACACTCTGGCACGTAGGGTTATGTTCTGACGGACGATTAATATTGATCGGTAGCTAATGTTTCAGCTAACCTCGATGGACATTTAACTCATTGCGTGCCACGGTTACGTGCCGGTCGGTTTTGTACGTCTTGTCGTGTCTTGTTTGAATGAAACTAAACGTACGGACTCCAAGACTGGTCTCTCCGTTGTTGGGATGCAGGGGTCTCGGCGGTGGGCGTGGTGCATACAGTATGTAGTGTGTGTTGTGCAGGGTTCACTTCGGTCCTGTTGGGAAAGGACATTTCTTCATTGTGGGTTGAAAGACTGAGTCACTGCTCAAAATGCTCTCTAATATAGTTGTCAAATATAAAGCATCTGTTCCAAATTGAACATTTTTGCGGTTTTATCACGAGTGTCCCTCCACCATTTGGAATCATCCCTTTAAGTACCAAGTGTTATATTAATTTATCATATTTTTAGGAGGCTATCGAGTTTATGTTTGACAATTGCGCTGAGGTTTTAGCACTTGTTGATCCATAAACTGCAAATGAGCTGAGCCAGAATCTTAAGTGCTCAATTTTACCTCAACAAGCCTGAATGAATAAGGTCAGTGGAGGTCAATTGTGGTTCTCAGGCTCCTGAAAGAATGATTATTGAGATTGGTCATTCAGCTCTCTACAAATCACTTGAAGCCTGCACTTTCAAGTTGAACATCCAGACAAGTCAGTCAGCCTTATCTCATTTGTTCTTCACATCACTTGTATATTAGGTTGTCATTGTGGTTGTTTTTGTCACTGCAACTAAATTATTAGTTTAAACTTATGAAGGAAAAAACAGTGTCCAATGTGCTTCAATCCATCCTTGACCTTATTTCTCCGACACATAATGTGATGCTGGCCAGATCTTTCAAGGTTGTTTTAGTATTGTTGACATCAAGTCTGGTTAGTCTGTTTTTAGAATGATGACTCATGCTCAGTTAGCCACACCTCCTTGACCTGTCTGGTATGGTAATGTTTTTTTTTTTATGCAACTAGCCGTAGTAACACAGCTATTTGTTTCTCTCTCTGCAGTCCCAGTAGACCTGAGCCCAGAAGAGCGCTCTGAGCTGGAGGACATCCGTCGCAGAAAAGGCGTCCTGCTGCAGGAGATCCAGAGGCTCAGAGAGGAATTGCGAGAGGCCATTTTAGAGGTGGAGGGGCTGGAGAATAGCACAGAGGGGAGGTGAGACACTGATTTTTGCAGCATTTTATTAATTAACTCATAAAGGCCTGAGAGTGATCTTAAAGATGTGGATGGCATTGAAGTTTCTCCATTCCTCTTCTTTTGCATTGTCCTCCATAATTTATTTTTATTCAACTATATCACAGCAATAATAGTCCCCACAAAAACTTACCCAGCTCAAAAAGAGACTTATATTTTACAGTAAATATCTGACTTATCTTAGGGGCTTTTCACACTGTGGATTCTGTCTCGTGTGGCCTGAGTTTGATTCACCCCCACGAAACATGAAAGAGTGTTGTCATGTTTATTTAATAAAAAAATAAAGTAAAAGTAAATAAAATAGCAGAAATAAGCTGCGCACTAGGGAGCGTCTTGATTTATCCATGCCGCTCGCACAACAAGTTGAACAAAGTGAGAGAGATTACTGTCGATTGAGTAGATATCCAGATGTCAAAATGATCAATGAATAGTCTGGTAATCTTCAGTAACTTCAGAAAAGCCAGCATCTTTCCTCCCTGCTGTTCTCCTCAGGGAAGCAGCAGTTGCAACAGCACAGCAACAGATCCTAGCATTATTAATTTATGTCTAAATCGGTCTGTCACTCAGATGTTTATCAGCCTGATAAAGGCGAAAACACTTCAGTCCCGGACTGCTGCACAGTGCCCCCGTCCCCCGGCACCAGTGACCCGCAACTGTGGCTGCACGCCTCTGTGTACTGGGAGTTTGCGAAGTTGTTTTTGAACAATGTTGTCCACCCAGACAGCATTCAGACCCTTTACTACTCCTCATTCATCGTGTTTGTACTGTACACGTAGTTTCCAGCTTCTGAGTCGACTGAGGCAAGAACCTAACCTCAGTTTCCTGAGACAAGGTGCAGCTCTCCAGCCGGGATCAAGTCCACAGCCAAAACCCGACTCGCTTGTGTTCACATGTCAGACTTTTGAGCCGAACATACTTTGTTGCAAGACAGAGTGTGCTGTGTGAAACGTCCCTTAAGCTTGAGCCAGTGTTCTTCACCACTGTGGGCATTTTAACATTTTTAGCTCACAACAAAACCCATTTATCTTTTTGATTTGATTTCATTGTCTGAGTCATCATCCTGGAGCAGTGGTGGTACAGCATTCGGAGTGAGAGTTTGTTTCTACCTTTACATCAGAAACCTGCTATTTCACACTTTCTGGCTATGTCATGAACTGCGAGTAAATGTTATGTGGAAATGGACAGAAGTGAGGACCTTTCCTTGAAATGGTGAGGTTCTCCGTTCTGTGTCAGGCACTATGACGATGCCTGCAGCTTCTCCATGCTGCTGCTGATCATAATGTTATAACATCAATCATTTAATTCATTAGTTATCCCATTACATTTCTCCCTTCTGCAGCAAAACTTTACAGAAAAGTCGGCATGTTGCAATGGGGAGGAAAAAATTCAACATGGACCCCAAGAAGGTACAAATCAGAACCGCTTTTTTGCAGTTTGACTGTACTGTTTGTCTGCTCTGCTGAAATGTATACTGCTCCTTGTTTGGCTTCAGGGCATCGTGTTTCTCGTGGAGAACGAGTTGCTGAGACACACATCGGAGGACATTGCTCAGTTCCTCTACAAAGGAGAAGGCTTGAACAAGACTGCTATAGGAGATTATCTCGGAGAAAGGTGCTGAGACTATCACTTTTGTTGTTTCAAGTCTGAATGGTCAATGATTCCAAGACCTTGTTTTTCTGCTGCAGGGATGACTTCAACATTAAAGTTCTTCAGTCTTTTGTCGACCTTCACGAGTTTACTGATCTCAATCTTGTCCAGGCCCTCAGGTAAATTCAAATAATGAGCCTTGTTGTCAAAAGTATTGTTACGAACCATAATGTGAACATTGATATTATTATTATTTATGTTTCACAATTTAATTGAATAATATGTTCATCTGCGATTCGCAGAGTCCTGATAGCCAATCAGAGTGTGATTAACTTACTATATATCAACCACTTCCCTCCTATAATTTTGACACGAATTCACAGATTTTCTGTAGTTTATGATTCTGTAACCTGAAGGAGCTGATGTTATTACCTCCTCTAGGTGTCAGTAGAGAGCTCTCATGGTCAACACAACCTAATTCCAGCCAATATATCAAATGGACCACTTGTCTTTAGCCGTACCTTGTCCCACTTCTCAACTGCCAGTAAAAGTAAAATTAATAACAAAACTGAAAGTTTTTCAAATCTGTATAATGTAAAAAAAAACAATTAGTGAGATAGCCTTATTTTTAAAGCTTAAATAGCAGCATCTTCATGTTCAGTAATGAAATGTAAAACAATAAAATGCATGAGCAGATTAACCCATCCAAAATGTAAGCTTCAAAATGTGAACTCCGATTTCATGTTTTGTTTTTTTTTGCAGTCAGTAGTTGAATACTGGCATGCTTGACAGCAGCTCCCTCTTTCATCAACTGCTCGTCCATCAATATGAACACTAGTTCATGGGAAAGAGAGGTAGTTTTTGGCAAACATGGCAAGGTCAGAAAAACAACACCGCGTTTGCAGGCACAGCCTCCCACAGACGTTTATTTTTCGTTTTATGGTTTGGCAATTTGGTCAGATTGCTGAGTGCTTTGGGGTGTCTTACCCGCACAGGTAATTGTTTTTCCTTCTAAGATTTAGTATCAGTTACGTTTGTACGTGCACTGTCCATTGACTCCTCATAATTAATGACAGGTTCCGAAGTGTCTACTCTGCCTGATCAAAGTTGATTTAAAATGTATGAGTCACTGTAGTTGATGACCTGAACAACTGACCACTTTTGTCCACCACTATATGTGGGATTATGAGTTAAGGAAATAATTTCTGATTTCCAAAACTCATATTTCCATTTGTTTCCTGGTGATATCACAACCTCCTCTTCTGCTGCAGACAATTTTTGTGGAGCTTCCGCTTGCCTGGTGAAGCTCAGAAGATTGACAGAATGATGGAGGCCTTCGCTCAGAGATACTGCCACTGCAACCCAGGCGTCTTCCAGAGCACTGGTAAATATTGGAAGTTGGATGTTTTTTTTTTTGTTTTTTTTTTAACTTGGGGTTTAAACTGCAGCTAGTGCTTCAACAACTCTAGACTATAATAAGACTGAATGTAAGCTACAAAACAATGAATGTTTTCCTAGATACATGTTACGTGCTGTCGTTCGCCATCATCATGTTGAATACCAGCCTCCATAACCCCAATGTGAGAGACAAGCCAGGCGTGGACCGTTTCATCTCCATGAACCGAGGCATCAATGAGGGTGGGGATCTGCCAGAGGAGCTGCTCAGAGTATGCTGAGTTTTGTTGGCTTTAAGTTGAGTGTTTCGCTGTTCAAATTGTCTGATCAGTGGTGCGTCTATATTGAAGAACCTATATGACAGCATCAAAAACGAGCCATTCAAGATCCCAGAAGATGATGGCAACGACCTCACACACACCTTCTTCAATCCAGACAGAGAGGGTTGGCTCCTTAAACTTGGTGAGATCATCACATGACAGTCTTGATCTTAATAATCAAAACATTTTGATGGTTGTGGTGACGGTGGTGTGTTCTGTACTACTTGTTGTTCTACGGTGGAGATGCTGTCTGAGTCTTCTCCATGAGACCAGACTCACTTTCTTGTGTGATCTCAAATCTGTTCTGCATGGCAGGGCTTTTGATCTCAAGTGTGACTAATATGATCTCCCCTTCCCCTACATTTTGGATTTCTCTTACCCACTGGCTTCTTCTAAATCCTCCACCTGCTTCTTCCCTGTGATTTCTGCCCTCTGCTGCTGCTGTTGTTTTCTCAGGAGGTATGTAACAACCGGCGTAGTTCCAGTTAGAGTTGTAGCATTGATTGTAGAGGAGTTTCTCTTAATATAAATCCTCGTGTCATTTCCTGTTTGCTCTCCGTTTGTTTCAGGGGGACGTGTGAAAACCTGGAAGAGACGGTGGTTCATTCTGACGGACAACTGCCTTTATTACTTTGAATACACCACAGTGAGTCTGCAACAGCCTCTCTCGTGCTTAAACTTTGCAGTTTTGATAGATGATAGAAGAGATATTCTCGTTTCATTTTAAAGGACAAGGAACCCAGAGGTATCATCCCCTTGGAAAACCTCAGCATTCGTGAAGTGGAAGATCCGAGGAAGCCTGTGAGTTGACACTTGTTCCATTTGTAAAATCAACATAAGAAAAAATAGGTGATAATATGTGGAGTATGGAAAAATATATGAATGATGTCAAGTTATTTCAAATAAATTAAGATTTATCCTAGCTACACTTCTAGCTTGTATCAAATCATACTGAAACAAATGACATCTTAAAGGCCTCTTCATTAACTTCATTTGAAATTTTTTCACCTGGATGTGTACTGTACTGTAACTTGAGGGTCTTGTCCCACAGAACTGCTTTGAGCTGTACATCCCCAACAACCGCGGTCAGCTGATCAAGGCATGTAAGACGGAAGCGGACGGACGAGTGGTGGAGGGCAACCACATGGTGTATCGCATCTCAGCCCCCACTCCTGAGGAGAAGGATGAGTGGATTCACAGCATCAAGTAGGTGTTTACTTGCACACATGCAAGTCTTTGAACATCATTGTGGTTTTGCTACCTCTTCTGATTGACCTTCATCTTTCCAGATCTGCTGTCAGTGTCGACCCCTTCTATGAAATGCTCGCTGCCCGTAAGAAACGTATATCTCTGAAGAAGAAGGAAGAACAACCATAGATGCTTCCAGATAATTATCTTTCCCCATTATCTTTATCTCCTCCCTGAACTGGGAGGCAAATATTTCTCCCTGCTGATGTATCTCCATACATTTCCTGAAGTGCGTCCTGTTTCTCATGAACAGACTATTTTCTTTCTAGTTAATGGACCTTAAAACGTCTCATTCGTGCTGGAGAAACTCACCTGCTGTGGCTGCATTCTCTGAGATTCTGTCTGAAGAGAACTATGGTCTGAGGTGACGCTGATGCCACAGTATTTGGTTAGTTTTCCATGCTCATACTGTGATGTCAGCAGCTCAGTATTGGGGCTTCCAGACAGTTTGTTCAGAGTAGCATGCAGTTTTGGTTTAATTGTTGCTACTTTCATCGATGAAATGCCTTGTCCTTGGTGATGATGAAGATGATTCCCCTGCAGGATAATGTGAATTTACTTCCAGAACTGCTGTGCTGGTTGACCAGGATTTGAGGAATTAGTAAAACTTGCTTAAAATGTATTTAGTGGCATTTTACCACCAGAGTTGCTTTAGACACGAAAGAGGTCCGGTGAAGTACGAGCTCCGTTCAACTTCACTAATGTCATGTATAATGCTGAACTGGGCGGTGATGATCATGAACTCCTACAAAAGAATCATCTCTCTTCTCTCACCTGTAGAGGCTTCAGTCCACTACTGAGAGATTTTCTTAGGAAGGCAGCTCAATACAATGTATACAAGTTCTGTACATAGATCTTAGCACATTTGTTTACGATACACATAGATGATTTAATTTATTGTTTATTTTTGTTAATGTTTTGTACGAGCTATTGTAGGTGTGCATGAGTGATGCAGCAGGCAAAGTTAGTTAGCATTGACTAAAGGGAGGGGTGCATTCATGTGGACGTTCATGAGCTGATTGGTCCTTGTTATTATTATGTATATGTTGGTACTTGGGTGATCAGGAGAAGCACAAGCATTAACTGGCCTCACACTGCGTCCGAGCTTTAGTTTCCCAATGCCTCTTGATTGTCTGTGATTTGCTGCATGTCTGGGGGCCAATACAGATTTGAACTATTGGTATTTGTGCTCTTGAAAGGCTTAATAATAGTTGCATTTCCTGCTGAAGTAGAAGAGTGGAGGTTTGGGTAAAATGAGTTTACAAACCCAGTAAACATTTGAGTGGGCTTGTTGCAGCTCTCATGTGACGTTCTCTTTTAACAGCGACGCTCAATCTCCTCTGCTGTTACCTTCATTATGACCACCTGCCTAATATCTTGTCACTGTCCTGTTTGAAGTCTGCAGTTGCTTTGTTTTTCTGAATCGGACCAAGATTAAAGTCAAAATAGGTGCTGGGCTCTATGGTTTTGAAGGGACCTTTCTGCTTTTAGGAGGATTTTGGAGGCATGGATAAGTGCCACTCTGAGCTCATGAACTCCTTCCAAACCTTGGGACTCAGTTGTTGTTAACAGGGTTGCTTTACAAATTGCAGTGTGGATCAGGCATCAGTAGTATACGTAGTGTCTTTGCTCATATGAAGGACCAAAAGAAAGAACGCAGCGACCCAAAAGATGGTACATCCAGTGCAGAAGTACGACTGGTTGAGGATTCTGTGCCGGACTAATGATCTGATGCAAAGTGACCTTTCAGTTGTAGCTGTGGGAGTGAAAGAAAAAGCTTAACTAGTCTGGTGGTCATAATGTTAAACCCATGACGTGCACCCTTAAACTGTAACCTCCAGTTCATCAGCTGCTCTTGAGTTACCCTGCATCTAATGTTGCCTTTATTCGTCTCGCTGTCCCTCCAAAAAAAGTGAGCACCGAGCATCACAAACCCTGTAGTGCTTTCCTGCACGACTGGTGCACCTTCGCCCTACGGACATTCTTGAAGTGCAAAGTTGCCAAAACCACTGTGCGGATATGAAACGCAAGAAGAAAGAAATACTACTGAAGACAGAACCTGAATGCTAATCAAATGAACACTGGACCTTTGGATTGCACCTCTTTTTGTTTGTCATTGAGTTGTATTTTATTTATTTCAGTGTCTGAGGTGAAGATGGAGAGATCTTCTATAAATGTAGCAAAAAGGAAAATGACAAAAGATTGGTGCCAGTTAAGTACTGTCAGAATAAATGTAAACACATGATCGACAGCCCACTGTTTTTGTCTTCATTCCGAGTGTTACCTGGGGACAAGTTAGTGTGTGTGTGTTTGTGTTGTCGTGTTGATGTTGTGGGATGTTGGTCTGTCTTAGCTTGTCTGGTTGTTGACCTTCCATGGATGTGTGTGTGATAGGCCTTTATATGAAAATAACATTTACATTTACTCTGGTATAATAAAAAATAAAAACAGACATTTAATGCATTTTTCCAAATGTGTTTTAAAAAAATGATTATTCATTCATTTTGCAATCGGTGACAACTTGGCTGTGACTAAAGTTCTTTTAATTTCTCAAAGAAGAAATACATATTTAATGTCTTATTTATACACAAGTTAACGCTAATACAAATTAAAAATCATCCAATGACAGTCAAGGCCTGAACATGAAACAAAAGATGAAAATGACATAACACAATATGAGCAAAGTACTTTAAAGCCTAAATATGTTTGACAGATATTTGATGTAGATGTTAATTAAGTGCATATTTCCATTTTATGAACGTAGTAAAATATTGCTTTTATTTGGATGAAAATGTTGGAATATGCTAAAGTTGCTAACACTGTCAACGCCTGGCTACTTTCTTTGGTGTTTTAGCTGTATGACCGGAGTTCTTCCAAAAGAGTCCAGGCCAGAAAAACATTCATAAACACAATGACAATATGTCAAAGCACTTACTGGGTCGGTAAAAAAAAACCTTGGGATCTCCTCTAAAGTCTTTAAAGAGAGAAATGACACATGAAGAAGTGTCCTCTCATATGAAGTCACTGATGATGAAGGCATCAAGTGTTGTAAGGGGGGCTCTCTGTCCTTCCTCAGTGACAGGGGTCAAATGCGTACTGGGTCACGCCTCCGTGCAGCTCCACCTCTGTGTCTGACCAAGAGATGACGTCACCTCTGAGGTGGCTGCCGCAGGATGCCAGGCTGTAGATGTCGCTGGAGCTCAGGACGTGAGACCACATCTGCAGGTCTGACAACTCGCCCACAAAGGACTGGGTGGCGTCAAAGCGACCGCCGAGAGTGTCCTAAAGGAAGGTTATATCAGTCAGACTTCAAAAATTAGATGAAAGACAATCACCGGTGATCCTGTGGAACACTTTCTGTACCTGCTCTTGCCCCAGGATGAAGACCCCTCCAGGTTTGATAGGATGCCAGGGGGATAAATTCATCCCAGAGCCCCTCTGCATCCCGTCCTGGTAGGCCTCCCAGTGACCCTCCCGAGTGGACCAGGTCACACACACGTGGTGCCATTTCCCATCGCTCACCGTCAGGGGCAGAGTCACAGCCTGGGATGAGAGAAGAGAAGGGGTGAGTTACTAGCTGGTTATTATCAGCACCGCCTCCACAGCCCCCATGAATGAAGTTCTGGCAGGGTACAATGTGTGAATGTGATGCCGTGAACTGTGGCAAATCTCTGGCATGGTTTAGAAAGTTTGACTGTAAAAAGAGGAGAAACAGAGTTTCAAAGAGCAGAGCTAGAATCAACCAGGACCTAAATATCCTCCTCTCCTCTTCATCCTGTTTTGGCCAGGATTCCAAGTCATATTTGTTTGTTTTTTTAAATGTTTTTGTCTTCTCTAGATTCCTGGCTACTATTCTTGTCCATCAGCAGCAGCAGACCACTGTAGTCCGAAACATGTGCTGTTCTTGTGGCCAAAAAAGTGATTTGAGGTCATAACTGTCTGCCTTTACGTCTCTTAACATCTGCTACAGGTGGATTCTGGTTGTCGGTTGCATGACTCTCAGCAACCCTTCCCTTGTTTCCACATCCCAAGCTTGACAGATGTTCTCCTCTTCCTCACCTTGTCATCGATGAGCAGCTCCATGGGGTTGCTTCCCCACTCAATCAGAACCAGCTCATTGGCCTGCCCCGGTGCAGAGTAGGAGAAGGGGGTCCCCATTCCAGGCCCCACCCCGGCCCGCAGCCACAGACACAAGGTGAGAGCAAAGATCTCCTGCAGCAAAGTCGTCTTCACTCTCCCGTACATGTAGTTGGTCCTCATGGGGAAGCTGATCTGGAAGGCGTCTGGATTGTGCATCCTCTTCCTGTTGGAGCCTGAGTTGAAATGAGAAATGAGAAAATGAGTTTTATTAAAGCCAAAGTTGGTCAGCTATTTTGTAATAAATGTATTTACATTCGCACACCAGAGTCAGTAAATGTGTTAAGGGTAAACAAGCTGTGCACCTGCTAGTTGGTTGAGCATCGTCTCCAGCTTGTTTGGGTGGAAACCGCTTTGGGACCCTGAAGTGTGTGAAAGGTAGCTCTGAGCGGCCGCATCATTTCCATGGTGACCATCATCATGGTGACTGTCGTCATGGTGACCGTCTTCCTGGTGACCTCTGTCCTGTCGCTCGTCCTCATGATGGCTGTCATCATCATGGTAACTGTCATTATGGTTGTCATGGTCACCCTCTCTGTCACGATGGCCGTCGCTGTGGTCGTCGTGGTTGTGGCCCGTCTCGTTCCCTCTTTCACTGAGGCCGATGTGCTCGTCATCCATGTGGTCGGTGGAGTGATCCTCGTGGTCGTCATGGTGATGGTCATCGTCATGGTGCTCTCCGTCGCCGTGGTGGCTGTAGGGGCTGCTGCTGTGATGCAGCTGCTCCTCCAGAGTGCTGATCTTCCGCTGCAGCAGCTCCTTCAGAGAGCTGGAGTAGGTGATGGACGTGTTCCTCTTCTGCACGCAGAGAAGAAACAACTCAGGCTTCAACTTCAATACTACTTTTGGAACTAAACACTGATATGAAGCTCCCTATTTATTTCCTTGAAGGAGATTCTGCTGCGGAGTGACTTCTCTTCCTCTCAGGTGATCTTAGTTTCATCCTGGAGCATGACCTTCTGGCATCATGCTGCATCTTTATTTACCCGGATAAATCTGTGACGTCTGTTGGGCATCTAGTAATTGGCTTTGTGAGATTAAATCATCGATAGTTCCTCTGTCGTGAGTCGTAGAGGTCCAACGGCTTCATTAATCTGTAAACAAGCCACTGATGCCAGCGGCGCCGCACATGGAACAAGTCCATATATGGTCACGACAGGCACTGATGTTGATGCCTGACTTCCATCTTACGGACCTGGAGACCATTGAGAGGAAGACCGAAATTTGATGATCATCAAATTCAGATTTCTAAGACAAAGTTGATTTGAAACGCTTATTTTATCCATCTTTTCAGTTATTTATACTTTTGGCAATTTTCTATAGATTTTTACAATTGTTGTTTTTTACAAATGTTCAATTGATCATTATATTTTCCTCTCGACATTCTTGGCTGCATTTTTTCATGTTTTTGTTCAAATATTTCAATTATTTTACTCGTCTATTCATATTATATATATATATATATATATATAATACTTTTACTCAACTAAGAATGACCTCTTTTGAATCTGTTCATTCAGACCAATTTTAACTAATTTTATCCATAAGTATATTTACAGTCCAGTTGAATACAATTCTTGCTTTGTATTCCCTCATTTTATTGTCTCTTTAAAATAAAAATCTGAAGGGCTGCATGATGGAAAGTAGTTTGCTGCTGCTCACCTGCAGGTTGTTGAGTCGCTCCTTCAGCGCCTGCAACATCCGCTCCATCTGCTCTGGAGAGGATGACCCCTCCCCAGATGTGGCTTGTTTGTCCTTCTCCTGGTGGCTGCTACTGTGCCCCCCGTCATTTCTGTGACCCCCAACTGAGAGGTGATGTGGAGAGTCAGGTATGAAGTTGCCGTGGTAACCTTGGTGGTTGTTATGGTGGTCGCTGTCGGCATACTGATGATGACCCCCAGCTCCAAAGTGATGCGAAGACATGCCGTGTTGGTCCTCGTGGTGGTTCCGACCGAAGCCCTCACACAGGCTGAGCTTGGCGGTCAGCTCCCGAATGGTCTCTCTCTGATCCAGGATGGTCTCCTTCTGCTGAACCAGGCTCTCCCGCAGGTGAAGGATAGTGGCTTTGGCCTCTTCACTCGTGCCCCACCAGCCAGCAGGAGGTGCACTTTGATGCCCTGATCTACTGGAGCCACCTACACTGGCACCATGCGGGGGGAAGCATGCAGGGTCTGCATCCACAGGCAGGGGGGTGCACACAAAACGAGGGTGCGCCCCGTAAACAAAGTCTGAGCCTGACGTGGCTGATGCAGAATTGAAAAGAAGCGACAACAGCAGTGGGACAACAGTGAACCTGAGCTGAGAGATCAACATGATGCTGGTCCACAGGTCAGTAGACTGAGTTGTTCACGTCAAAATGTGAAGTGCTTCTGGGGGCAACTTTTGCTTCAAAGGTCAAATCTGAAAGAACAACAGAGATTTGAACCCCAAGATTAGCCTTGTTTACCAAACGTCATGCACACAATGTCCCTTCACTTGATGCAGCTCAATATATATTTATCTGTTTTCTGGGCGAACGTGAATAAACCCTGAAAAAAGGACGCCCAGTGTCTGGAAGTTTATTAGAAGAACGTTTTCAGGAAGCAGTTCAGTTCCAGACTCTGACACCATTAACCTCCAACAATGTGCCAAACAGCTTGAATGTGTCCAGACGGATTAGCTAAACTACGGTGAGTGTTGAGCCAGCGTCAATGTCACGACACTATGAACCCAAAGGTCTCGTGATGTCTCAATAAGCTGAGTTCCTCCAGTCCTCCACTCAGCTGGTGATAACCTGAAAATCCAGCTTATTGCGCTTCACTTGGCTGGTCTTTGACATGCTTGAATGGAAATCAGTGCAGGCTATAAATGCTAACAATGACAAACCCAGCGTTCACCTGTGCAAGATGGCAGTGCCTCACTTGTATTAACAGTAGCCTAAAAATATCATCAACCTGTCACAAACTGTTCCTACCACTGTGAGATGACATGACGCACCATTTTACATTTTTTTAACAGCATGCAAAATGTTAAACTAGCCACTTAACATGGAGAAAAGTTTATTTAATATTGTTAATCAACCTTTTTTCCACCACTAACTCTTCAACTTTATTAACTTTATTCATCGTAAAGTTACATTCTGTAGCAGTGTCCTTCTTTGACTTGCACTATTACGACTGTATAGTTATATACATTTAATTGATAACGTTTTAATATTATTGAATATTGTTGTTATTATTTTTATCAATATTTTTTATAATGTTTGTAATCTATGCTAAATAAATATTGTGGATAAATATTAGTTTTCCAATGGTCCAAAACTATTAAGTTATTGAAATGAAGTTTGCCATTCCCAGATCCAACCTGATCCAATTGGACCTTCAGAAAGATCATTTACCAATTCATCTATGCATTCATGTATGTTTCCAAATTGTATTTAAGCAAATTTTCATTCATTCACTCTTTCATCCGTGGATAGCCGCCACAGTTCTCTTTGCCATGCTGCTGCAGATGTGTCTCCTAGACAGAGTTCTGAATCATCTCTGTGTTCCAAAGAGCAAATATATGCATCTTAACTTGGCTCGCTCCTTCTCTGTGGAACTTTACATCAATGTTTGTTTCACTTTATGACAACGATGAATTATTTTATTCATAACTATTGGGCCTGAGGGGGCCAGATAAAAAAGGAATTCATTATTTATTGGGACACCGTGGCAGAGTCAAACATGCAGGATTGAATTTATTTATGTTTGAAGCTACCCATGCCTACATTGTCGCCACAGGAAGTTGACCCATGCTGCATTCAGCTGGGTCGGCATTTTCAAATGGCACTCACGTGACACAAGTGCGGACCTCACTCGACCACCTGTTGCTGTGACTGTGTGTGTGTGCAAACGTGCTTGCTGCTCTCCTGGAACTAAATGCTTCTAGTTCTTTTCTGGTGCTGTGACAAGCTTAGAGGACGGACAGATGGTGAAGCTTCACAACAGTGTTTAGCTAAGTTCATTACTGCCTACAGGTCACTTCATTAGCCCGATTGCCAGCATCTTTTTCTCCGTTCTTATCCTGAGATAAGTGGGCTTCCTTGGCCTCGCATGCCCCTTCTGTGTGTCAGTGTGGTAATCCTCGGTGGTCACTGGCGTTGGTCCTGCACCATATGGCTGTGGTGGACGCTTAACCAGCACGATTAACAACTGACATGTGTAGTTAGACTCTGCAGCAGAATTACAGACCGCTGCTGCATTTGTAAACAAAATGGGGATTAAGAGCTTTAGGATGTTGTCTTTATTGAGACCAGAATAAACAAAGAGGAATATTACTATTTCCTACTAATTATTTTTGGATATATTTTCTCTCATTACATCATTTCTTTTATTTTCCCTTCAGATAGAGCATCATGAAATATAACCATTAGATCATTAATGCTGTTTACATGAGATTTCTGCTTATAGAAATTCACATTCTATATCACACATTATTTAGATTGTATTAATAATAAGAAAAAAAAACAATTTATAAATATTTAAATTCAAATATTGTTGCAATAAAATCTGTTCATTTGCACCTGATCTGAATATGAAAAAAGGAAACAACATGAAAATTCAATAGACAAATACAGATATAAAATATAAATATATACACAAATATAAGCAGAAAATTAACTGAATGAATGATCAGGTGGCTTGAGAACAAAGTACTGTCAATATTTGTTTGACTGTAAAAAGTTATTTAACATAATGTTAAGAAAAACTACTGTTTTAAAGCATAGCCTCACATTCAACTAAAACAATGCTCCTGGCCGTTGGTGTTAAATTCACATTCAACCACAACATGTTATAAGTAAAACACAAGTCAAAATACAAATTGATTTCCTACCTCAAGTTTCAGCGTGATACAGTTGCTGCTGGACCTCACACACACTGATCAGCTTGAGGGAGATTTACTCCAGAGGAGAGCTCATCTTCCGTTATCTCTTCAGCATTGTCTCATCCTCCTCCTCCTCCTCGCCCCTCCTTCCAAGCTCTCAGAAGTCTCAAACTCTTCTCGGGATTTCTATCTACCAGTTCTTTGTACCTGAGCTTGTTCTGTCCTGACACTTGCAGGTGCTGTGACAAAGTGTGTCTGGATAACTTCTATATGGTCCTTTTAACAATGGCCTCCCCTCTGGTCCACGTCACGTTTAAATCTCCGCGCAGGAGGTACTTGTTAATTCCAGGTCTCTTCCTGTCTGCTGGTGACAGCAGCAGATGGCGGCTTCAGGGTCAGAACATCACACTGCACAGGCATTAGTGGTAATTACTGAACCACACTTGGACTTGATGACTTACTGAGACACACTGGCGCCAGTTGAGTTTCAGAATCTCACCACCGTCTTTCTTTGTAATATATGTAAATATGTAATATGTAATATGTAAATGAACCAGCATCTGCTTTGATACCTCGGCAGTAGTTACTGTGGCCAAGGCATGGCCAATGGATGTCAGAGCTGGAGGAAACATCTGTGAATAAGAGGCGTCCATGGTGGGTGCTGATGTCTGAAAACATCTAAAATATAAATTGAAATATACACATACTGACAAAAAAGAAGATCAGGGGCTATTTCACTACAAAATAAATGAATGAAAACAAGCAAAACTATTTCAAAAGATCAAATAATAACAATCATTATCCGCAGTGCAAGGATAATTCAAAATACAAATGTTGTATCCTGTTAAGCAATAATAACACCAGTATATTAAAAAAACACAACAACAAAAAAAAAACAATAATAATGTCAAAGAGCTCACTCAAGTTACTGTACAGTTATTTGAATGAACATATATTGGAACATATGAATGATGACTGATACAGTGTTCAGAATAAAATAATGATAAATATTAATACGTATGACACATCCTACTGCGAAATTCATGAAATTCCTGTGACTCAGCCAAGACTTAACAGGGAGTCAAACCGCTACAAGACGTCTGATACCTTGATGACGTTTAATCCGGACTGGAACCAAACGACTCCGAGAGAGAGCCAACTCGTGGTCACCTTGACATTCCCAAAACACAACACTTGGGTGGACATTGGAATCTGATACAAATTTCTGTATTTTCAAAACAACAATTCCAAGTTCTAGTTTGCCAAAATATGGACTCTCGGGTGAATAGGTGAGACTAAGTGAATTTTTATAAAAGGGGATTTCATATGAGAGGAAGTGTTCTTTGCATTCAAGCGGGAATAACATTCTAAATTATAAATGAATTATGATGAAGCTAAATCATCAACAAAAGTCATATGTTTTAAGGAAATAAGTCCAAATATCATTCATCCTCTAAGAGAAGACGACTTCAGCACCAAAACACAGCTTTCATGGTCAGCTTCTTTTAATAATCTCATCTACTCTTGAATTACTCTTTGAATTTTGTTCCCCATAAACTTTTTAGATATTGTGAGTTTTCCGATTCATTCTGCACTCTAATAATTTATACTTGGTAGAAAGCTTGAACCCTGACCTCTGTAGGTCGTGGTATCAGTTTCTTATGCAGGTCACATACAAGTTAGACATAAGCTACATGGCTGATGAACAAGTGTGCATGATAGATGTCTCATTTTACATCAGTAATGTAACACGCCAGACGTGATCAAGTTCAGTGTCAACGGCAGTTCACCATTAGTCTGCACACATGCCGCTTGCGTGGAATTAACCTGGTTTAATTGATTAGTGTTCATTGAATTAGACTGGATTCATTTGACTCCTTCACACCTCCATAGCAAGTTGCAATTTCTCAGTCAAGGCGAGAACATGATATGTTAAAGGCCGACATGGTGTGAGAGGCATGGGACACTCTGCACACACTCAGGAAAACTAAAGTGAAACGGACTGAGGTTTCCACAGAAGCTTCCTACTCATGAATGAAACATTATTAAAACTTACTGAAGATTTTCCTGACGTCCATACAGAGTAGTGCACACATTGGTTTGCTCATTTCCTTTCTTTTGGATTGGAGTGTTTCTATAAGTATTCCACCTTCAGGAGGACAGGAGTTCCCTGTCCCTACATTAGCATTTGCATGGACAGAGACGATATACATCTGAGATTTGTATCGTTCTTCTCCACCTCCCCACCCCTAGAGGGCCGCTAAAAGTTTTATGTTTTACACCTCTGGGCCACGAGACGCTCAGTTTTAATACATAAGCCAAGTATGGCGGCAGTATTGCGTCACTGAATTGACTTGACAGCTGCAAATCTGTGATAGTGATAGTGACGCCCGACAACAATAAAAAAAAAACTGTTCATGAAAGCAGCTGTTGCAGCAGTTTTGAAAAAAATTTTATGGCGATACTTTCATTTAGACTTGACTTATATTTTCTTCGGAGTTTAAATAAAATAGATTCTTTTTTATTTTATGATATTTAGACATGGTTTTCTTAAATTTATTTTATTCCGAATTGTATACAGTTTTTCCAATTTTCTCAACAGTTTGCACCAAGTGTGTGTGTGTGTGTGTGTGTGTGTGTGTGTGTGTGTGTGTGTGTGTGTGTGGTTTTTTTTTTTCTATAGTAAATCTGATCAATATGACTTGCACCTGGTTCCGCTGCTGGTTGGACTTGACAAATAAATATCTTTGCGATGATCACGTGGCTTCATGTCGTTTCACAAGGTTTTGGTTTGTTTACATGCAAGTAGATTGAATATGGTTATTGATCACACATTAAATCAAGAGTAATGAATCAGTTCTATTACTTGAATGGGCCCCGGGCCCATTTATTCCGGGAAAGGTTGATCCCGTCATCAAAAAGGATAAGAACCCCTGATCCAGGACGCACGCACTGAGGCGATGAAGTCCAGGCGAAACTCTTCAAGGAGAAATGTCTCCCTCTGCTGGTAATACATCGCATCTCCATGGTTAAATGAAGTCAATCGATTGGATCGCATTAATAATTCCGGTTTATATGTGTCGTGTTGTATTAACAGGACGAAGGTTAGTAGTAAATGACACAAATAATAATCGTTCTATATGGATTATGAATAAATGACAGTATAATGTAGGGTGAAAAAGGAAAACAAAATGTTTTAGTCCGTTTTTTTAACGATTTTTTTCCTCACGGATTCAGCTATAAAAGCTGTGGATTTTTTACGTCATCGGTATAAACCAATGAACGGAATAACTTCATGCCCATTTTGGTCGAGTCTCTCAAATTTAGGAATTTCGGTCTCAGAACTCTCCTGTGTGGTGTCAGGTCAGGAGAGAGCTCGGAGACAGCACTTCTAAAAGTGAGCAAGCCTCCTCTGAAAACTACATTTCAATTCCTTCAGACCTCAGTGCAGCTTTTGATCCCGAAATTTAACTGGACCGCCACCACTAGTTCACTAGTCTTCAACACGTCCGGGGTCATTATTCTCCTGCTGTCCCGCTGCCATTCAGCAGAACTACCGTCAGCTCATTGTTATGCAGGCCGAGTGAGGCAGAGGCGGACTGGGAGGCGGACTGGCGCTCAGGGCCGGGGAGCTTGCTCGTCTGTCGGGAGGAGGGGAGGCAGAGCCCGGCTCTCTGGACGGATCTGTAGCGGGCGTGAAGGCATGTTGCTAATCGGCTCAGTAATGAGGAGCGGTACTGGACGGCACAGAATATCTGACCCCGATCGCTGTTTGTGAGGGGGAGAGGGGGAGAGAGAGAAAGTGAGCAGCATGAGAAAAAGAGGTGGAGGCAGATTTGGAGCCCGCAACAACCCCCACCACCTCGGAGAGAGGGAGAGTAGCCCCACACAAGAAAAGAGGGGCTTCATTAACCAACAGGAAGCGTTTATGGTGCCCGACAATGTGCCAGATGAGAGGTAACTTTCACTCTTTCTACTTTAACGCTCTCCATCGCAAGCTCCAGAAGTTCATTGTTTTTGATATTCAAGCTGATGTGATGATGCTTTGTGGTGTTGTGTTTCACTTTCAACGAAAATATCATCACTTCCACGCTGTCGAAGTTCGGTTTAACCGTCCTTTGAATAAGTTTGACTGAATTATCTCAACAGATTGAAGATTTAAAGTCAAAACAGCTCCACTGCGACACTGTTCTCACAGTGTATTTGGGGATGATGGTCAAGACTTGACTAAAGGCATTTTTTGAACATTAAAAGCCATAGATCTTTTTTATTTGTTTTATTTAATAGTTTTAGAAATTAGAAATGTTTCAATAAAGCTCCTTTTTTGTACGTTTGTTTAACTTATGTGACTCTTAAAATGACCCATTTCAACAATAGTCCAACCTGAGTACGTGAATTCATCATAGCAAATGCAATGTTCTGTGCTTTATTTCAGTCAGAGATTGCATATTCTTTCGTCCCTCAGAATTATTTCAAAGTATTGTGTTCTTTTAGGATATTTTCCCGTTTCTTGCCTCATTATTGAACGTTTGAAAATACTCTTTCACGTTCCCACACTCATCTTAAGTGGATTAAATTAATGAATGCACCTTCTGTACCAACCACCTGCAGGACTTTCCTCTCACATCCCGAGACAAACAGGACTTTATGCCTCAGGGAAACACACTGTGAGCCCAAGATGCTGTAACTTGTCACCATCATTTTGAAAGGATGAGAAAACTCAAAACTGGCAGAGAATCTTGTTATGAATTATTTCTCTGATATGGCTGCCGTCGCTCTCTGCACACTGTCTCGCCTCTAATGAGACTGCAAGTGTTGTGTTTGTGTCATTTACCATTAGCTGATCTGGGTCAACATCTTCTGTTTAATCTCACTGGAGTAATAAAGTGGAATACTCTTGGAAAATAGTCTTTTGCTGTCTAAAGCAGGCTGACGCAATCCTTCACCCTTCTGGCCTGTATCTTAAAAACAATGATGCAATAATGGTCAAACCACCTTTTTAAAATAGTGTTTGAAAACAGTCATTCCTGGTTTACACAAATCTGAGGTGGATGTGTGTATTCATCTTCCATTTCAAGTTGCTAAAACTAAAAGTCTGAGAATAGAAGACAACATCTTACGTGACTTCCTCTCTCTTTTTTCTAGTCTCAATCTCCATGAGCTACTGTTGCGGTGTCCTCTGTGCGGCTTGTAACATTCTAAAAGGCCAAATTTCATTTCTAGGCATAAATAGGATTGAATTATTTTCCTAAAAATCACAATGGTGGTGGTGTATGTGAGCACTGTTAACCGCTGGCCAGCTGACCAGGTCCAGTAAAAAGTGGTCCGAGCATATGAATGGATGAACCAGCAACATGTCATGGCAGCTAAGGCTGATCCCAGCGGAGATAGTTTTAGAAAAACTCCTAGTTCTTAATGCTAATATGACTTGATACTTGTGTTGTTCCACTGTCATCCTGTCCTGTGAGATCCCAAGAGTCATGGAGCATGGGTTGACATTTATTATTCGAGGCTTCTCCCTATTCTTCTTTGCGTCTTCACTTTAGATTAAACTGACCTCTCTTCTGTCATGAACACTGGTAGATTACTTTCCTGTCTAGTGATGTTGAGGATTGTCTTCATCCATTGCTTGACAGGTGTGACATTAGTATCTTGTTTCGCATTATTGTTTACAGACTAGAGACTACTTTGCTCTGTTTGTCCACTGGTATTGGAGATTCATGCATGATTCATCAGAACATTCTTGTTTATGAGTAATTTTCATTTGTGTTTTCACATATCTGTCAGGAATGTGCTGCTCATCCTTCCTTGACTGTTTCAACAAGACACATCAATCCTAGCATTGTTTATGTGTGTAGATGTTAAAGGTCTCTGAGAGTCACCGTAGAAGACGCAACGTTCTGCTTTGAGTCCTAACCTCTCCGTGTCACTGTTTCTCTCATAGGTGATTCCAGCTCTTTGTGAATTAGATCATCCAGAACGTTACACAGGAGAAAAGCCATAATTGCTTGGGGGGGAAAGCGTGATTGAGGAACAATGTCTCGAACTGAAGAAGTCAACAAGATGACCGAAAATGTGTACAAGGTATCCTCCATCTCCTTTATATAAAAGCCTGGGTTCGATCATCTCCTTGTCCTTGCCGAGAAATTCTTGGTTCCGAACATGTCATCTTGAAATGTTGAGAATTTCTGTTGAATTTTATCTGAAGGCCAACGTTTCACAACAGTCCAAGGCCACAAAGATTTGAGCCTTGTTGATGACTTAATGGAATTCTGTCTTTGCTTGTAGCAGCTGCAGGAGAGGGAAGAGAGGGAAGCTTCTGTGAAGCAGCTGTGAGACCTGCCCTCATGAATGGTTTACTGAAAGACAGTACGAAGAGTTAGATATGTCAGAGACGAAGATGCTACACCTGCAAGAACAACAGTGACTGTAGTGGAGAGGACGCTCACAGGGATTTCAGAGATAAAGTAAGGGAGCTCAAATGTTTTGGGAACAGCGAAGAGAGAGAGGAACTAGGTTGGAGATACCAGTTAAAAGGAGTAGAGGAAGACAGCCACTGAGGTTTATGGAGGATAGGTGTGACTAGAGAGGACAATCCAGATACTGTATGTTAAGGTGGTGGAGACTGACTTGCTGTGTCGGGTCCATGAATCATTTTGGATTACAACAAGAAGACCCATCACGAATGAAACCATGAAATGCAATGAAATATGGTGAGGGAAAATTGGTGCAGTTAGTCATGGATATCAATAAGCAACGGGTTTAGGATTTACTTGAAACGAGTTCAACAGAATAGGATTAACCATGAATGAGTATTGTTCTCCATCCACACAGGGGATTCTGGACCAGTTTAACCCCAGCTTGAAGAACTTTGTGACAATGGGGAAGCACTACGAGAAAGCCCTGACAGGTTTGATCCTCTAGGACGGACCGGGTTTCCATTCAAGGGTGTCAATGAAAATGTCTCCGTCTGCAGGAGTGACGGTGGCTGCTAAAGGCTACTTCGATGCTCTGGTCAAACTTGGAGAGCTGGCCAGTGACAGCCAAGGCTCCAAGGAGCTGGGTGAGTGGTCATGATGGCAGATTCGGATCAAAGTTTGAAAGGTCCGTGTGACAGGCAGAGTGAAAAATGCTCTCCGGCCTCATGAATGTGTTAGTGAAGGAGGAGATGAAGACAAGAGAAGAAGAGGAAATGTTGGGAGTGAGGAACAGAGGGGAAGGGAGAGAGTAGGGTCATTGTTGGGAGATTAACAACACCACATGATCTCATTGTAATGCTGAAAACAGCGGGGGAGGCAGGCAGGCAGGCAGGAGAGTCGGAGGGCGAGATGCCAGACACACATACTAGCGCTGTGTGCTGGCCGGTTTGTTAATGAGAGACTCAGTCAAAGCGCCCAGTTTGGGAGTGTTTTCACTGCTCTGCACTTAACATGTAGGTCTGTAGTTTTAAAGGTTGAAGCCCTGACTCAATGAGACCAGAATCCCACAGTCGTGAGTGAAAGCAGGAAGAAGGCCAAACAATAAGGGCAGAGATACTGGTGCACAAGAGAGCCATGCTGAGTGATTGGAAGGACACCAGATGAATGAAGGAAGGAAGGTTCCATTCCAAGAGGACTAAACATGTCCAACTGTTTGCTCTCACAGGAGACACGCTGTTTCAGATGGCCGAGGTCCACAGGCAGATCCAGGTGCAGCTGGAAGATGTGGTAAGATGTGGACGAAAGTGTGATGATGTGAGTCGTGTCACGAACGATAAGACGCTTATTGTTTTTCTTCAACAGCTGAAGTTGTTTCACTCTGAGCTGCTTGCACAGTTAGAACAGAAGCTGGAGCTGGACATCAAATATCTCACGGTAAGCAAACTTTATCTATCTGTAGAGATTCTGGAGGAAACAAACACAATCACATGCAAAGTCATTAGTGTTGATGTTTTGTCTCATCACAGGCAACGCTTAAGAAATATCAGAGTGAGCGAAGATCCAAAACGGAGTCGATCGAACGCTGCCAGTCTCAGCTGAAGAAGCTCCGGAGGAAGAGTCAGGGCAGTCGTCATCCAAACAAGTACGGAGACCGGGAGATGCAGGTGAGAGAACTTTGGCCTTGGCGCTTTTCACTGCAGCACACTCGTGCAAAACACATCCCTGAATGTTGCACTGGCCCGGGATTATGGCGCAGAACTGAGCTCACACTTATGAGGGAAATAGGTCGCTATGAGTCAGATTACTGCAAAATCTGCCTCAGCTGATTTAGGCGCTTAGAGAGCAAACGTCCACCTGAGGACAGAGAGGATTTGAGTGTTTGCTGGGAGAAATTGGGAAAATAAAAAGGAGGTGGTTTCTTTATGGGGAAAGGTCAAGATAACATAAGAGGCAGACAGGAAGTGATGTCACGTACCTTTTACAATTAGCAGCTAAGGTCAGGTTTATTTTGATGCTTTATTATTTAGTCATTTAAAAGTATCTTTCTTCTGATAAAATTGACAGTGTCTCCTTAAGTAGTTGTCAGTAGCTGTTAAGTAGCTGTTTGCAGCATGTCCCTTCATTTGAAGCACCACATTTAATAGTCATTTAGTAGCAACAGTATTTTATTACATTGTTTTATTATATTTTATTATTTACTAATCTTTGATGAGTGATCAGCTACAAGAGTACCAACGCTATGATTCATTCTAAAACCCAAAGGGTGGGTGGAATTTCTGTACTTCAGATATCCAGATACCTGCTGACTGAACCTTCCTTGCCTGTAGTCGTGTAACAAAGTATAGATTCACTCAAACATTGTGATACTTCATTGCGCAATGTTGTATCTGTATTTTTGCTGAAATATCGCAATTGTGAGCAGTTGCATTGGTATTTTAAGTCAGCTGTATTGATGTTTAATACATGTATACTTACATATGCTGCTGCATTTATGATGTGTTTAATACTATTTAATCATTTTAACACATCTAAATGTTAAAAATGTGCTATAACTACATGTAATTGGTACAATGTTTTGGAATATAAATGCAGATCAATGTTTATTTTTCAGTTTGTGGAGTTAATGAGTCGTCGCCAGGGCGAGCTGGACGCTCTGGTTGCTACGGGTTTCAGGTCAGCACTCACTGAGGAGAGAAGACGCTACTGTTTCCTGGTGGACAGACAGTGCTGTGTCACCAAGCTGCTCATCAACTACCACTCCAAGGTGAACTGTTGTTGACAATATTATAGCGAGAATGTAAGCGGTTGATTTTTACCTCTGGGATTGGTGATGATAGAAGTTGGGACTTAATGTAATGGACCATCAAAATTTTGTTGGGGACCAGATATCTTTGAATAATGTGATGGACTTGCCATCCTCCCTTTCAACTGGAGACTACCACACTTACAACTTGTCTTCCAGGTGAGGGAGCTTCTGTCTCAGAAACTGTCGTCGTGGCAGCAGTCGTGTTCTCAGCCCACCAAACTCCCGGAGCGAGCTCTCAATCTGATGCGCCACACGGCGCCTCAAAGTTCAGGGGCCACCGGGGTTGCCGAGGTCCTGCGTAACGCCAAGATTGGTGCTGCTCAGCCAGAACAGGTCAGAACACTGATCAAATCCAAACCCCTTTGTTCATATCATACATTGAAATTGTAGTATTCAGTGTTACGGGGTGGTGAGGCTTAAAGGAAACCTGAATATATTCACAAATATAGAGCTGAGTCAAGTGGACCCACACATGCTCTCTGACCCCCTCACAGAGGCTGTCTGTCCAGGAAGTCCAACCTCTCTTAAATGGAGACTCCAGTCGCTCGCAGCAGCAGCAGTGCTCACTGCCCTCCTCCTCCTCCTCCCAGAGTGACACTGGACCCCCGCAGGGCTCCCCTGTGACTAGCTCATCATCCTCTGCAGGTGGAGCTGCTGGGGGATCCTCTCAAGGTGCTTCTCCTCAGCACACCACTTCTGCTGTGGACGCAGACACCAGCAGCAGCGTCAGTCCCACCACATCCAGCGGTTCTGCCCAGCAAAGCTCCTCCCACTTGGTCACCAACACCTCTAATCTCTCGCCCTGCCTCATCCCCTCCACTGTGATGTCTCTCAGTCAGGTGTCCCCCACAAGCAGTATGACCCTGGCCATCCCCCACAGTGCCCCTCACAGTCCCCCACTCCCTCACAGCGCCCCACTTTCCAGAGCTCTGACTCCTGTGCAGCTGCTCCACCAGCAGATGGGGCTGGAAGGATCCAGCGCTTCATCTCATCCCTGGCTGCTGAAGTCTGCAGAGATGTGTGCCACTGCTACGCTGCCACTGCCCAGGAGGCCGGTCAGTGAGATGAGGCTGGGCTTCCAGGGTAAGAGCTCCAACACATTCCTGACTCTGTTCTGGATTCTTCATCTTCTATTCCTCCTGGGTTCCAGGTTCGAGTCTTCCCAGGATAATGGGTTTGTCCGGACCTTCTCGTGTGGAGGCCATGTTTGCTCACTCACCTGGAGCGTCCGAGGGCAGAGCAGCAACAGGAGGAGGAGCTTGCTTATTATCCTTCCTGCCTGGTGACATCATTACCCTGCTCATTTCTGAGCCCAGAGACGGCTGGCACTATGGTCAAAATGATCGAACTGGAAGGTAGAACAGCTGATTTCCACTATTAACATGAGCTTATTTACATGGTTTGTTTCAGCATATAATTATTTGCTTTGCCTGCCCTCAAAAGGAAAGGCTGGTTCCCCTTCTCTTACACTCAACCACAGCATAAGACGGAGAACATGGACAGGTAGGCCATCGGTAAATATATTTCAAATCACCATGTTGTCCCTTCAAACATTCTCAATCTTCCTGCAGCCCTCCGCTGCTGTCAAAAGCCAACAGCACCAGTATGAGCAAGCTGGACAAACTGGTGTCGACTGTTCCCGAGCTGACACCAGAGTCTGAAGAGGAGCACATGCTCCCCCCACAGAGGGTCAGCACCTTCCGGCCCCGCCCATACAGCATGGCCGACACCAACAAGGTCAGGATTTAATCTAGACACCTTTCCGCATTCATTCAAAACACCATGGTCCATCCCTTATTTGTGTCATTTCAGATCTCTGCAGAACTGGTTTCCGCTCCTCCCTCGCCGACAAGGTAGAGTCAGAAACTAGGTTGTGCATGTGAAATCACGTGCTATCATTGTTGTTTTAGACAGGTGTCAAAACCAACCTGCCAAGTCATTTTCTGTGGCCTGCAAGTGCTCGAGTATAGTTGGCTTCAAATGAAAGTCAGGACTACCGACTACTGTGGACAGAGATTAAAAGAGTTGAAGAGGAGAGTGCAGGGAGGGTGGAGTGGCAACTAGAGTGAGAGAGAAGCACTATACTAGACAGTATGGAGGCCATGATGTACGGTTTGGAGAGCCCTGACACAAGGACCGAAACATTACATTAGATTAGATATCCTTTATTCCCACAGCAGAGTTGAAGATCCTCAGGTTTTAATGGGGAGTGACAGTAAAGATGAGATTAGAATGGAGTATGTCTGAGTGACAGGAGACGAGTGAGCAAGGAAACTCTTGTGGAGAGGACATGGGGAGACAGGGAAGATGTTGGACCAAGAATGAAAGAGAAGTACCGGGAGGGGAAGTCAGTCCCTAGTTCTGTGTTTCAGTCACGGTCCGGGGTCATGATATCTATCTATCTATCTCTCTCTCTCTCTCTCTCTCTCTCTCTATATATATATATATATATATATATATATATATATATATATATAATGGGAACATTGCAGTCTCTCCATGTTTTGACCCGATATTCTCATGCATCGATGTATGTGTCTTCCAGACCGAACCCATTCGCTCACATTCGCCTCAGAAGAACTGTCACCAATGACCGCTCTGCTCCCATCATTGAGTGAGCGACCCTCCGTGCTGTCCGCTGCACCTCAGGTCCTCTCGTGAAAGCAACGCACAATGTCGTCCGAACTGAAAAATCCCTGATGGCTTGTATAATGAGAGGATCAAAGTTTAATATCAATGATCATTATGTTTGTTTAAGGCGGAAGCTTTGTTGTTAGGAGTGAATTGTTGGCTCAAACTAAATCAGTTTGTTAAAGAGATTAATTAGCTTTTAATTCTGGCTGCAATATAACAGGACTAACAAGTGTGGCCTTTGTTTGGTGCAATGTCTCTTCTTAAATGCCATTTCAGTGCTGTAGCTAAAATTAGATCACAACTTTGTCAATTCTCTCCTAACAGAAACACAGTTGTCTCAGATGATGGGTTGTTGTTTCTGCGCTGTTTGTGTTGTTATAGAAAAGCTTTTTGTGCTTCAAGGTTCTATGTCAAAGTGTAGTGATTTGTTTTGGTCAAGTGACACGCTTTTGTGCTTGTGTTCTACTGTGAATTAATGAATCTTATTAACTGCTGCTGCAATATTTAAGTTTGGAAAAGGAGTTTGATGTACAGGAGAACAGAACTTTCACAGCTTCATATCTTCAGCCTTTCCCAGGAAAGTCCTGGTCTGCAGGCCACATCCAGTTTTAGGAAACTACCCTTCCCACTCCCACAATATGCAATGCAATGGTTTTCAGTTGAAGCTCGTATTACAAGCCTAAAAAGACCTAAAGTAACATATTGACTCACCTACACTCAAAAAGTTGAAGGTAAAGATGAGAGGTTGACGGCTCAGCAAGAATGGCGAGAGTGACTGTGTGTTTGGCATCGTCTATAAAGTTTGATACTGTGGCTTTTGAAGAGCTTTATCACAAATTTGGCTTGAGGTGAGTCATGTAAAAACTAGTTAAATTTAGGATCCCTTGATGGAAAGGAAAACTAAAAAATTTACAAATTTCTCGTAGCTTTAAACCTCATTAAATAAATAAAAAATGAACACTGACTAATGGAAAATAGCTTGAGTGAAGAGAACTATAGCATTCATTAGCGACACCTTAAGTGCACCGTAGCCTTAAAACTTAGCTGTATGAAGGTGTCATGCTTTTTGGTCGACCCCTGAGCTACACAAAAACCAATCCCATGTGTTTCTGTGATTGCCATATGAAGGAAGGATTGTTGATTGAGCAGAGGGTTTATTGCAAGTTTCGGAGGTTAAAAAAAAAGAATGTTTCACTGTTTGATGTTCAGGCTTTGTTTTGAAATTCAGTTAACCCCAAATTGTAAGACCATTGTAGATTATCCCAGCTGTGCTAGATTGACTGGGGCATGGAAGATGGTGTGAACGATGACGTGAGTTGAGTTTATTTAGAAAGAGATGATGAAAGTGGAGGACGGAGAATGAAGAAGGTTGAGCAGAGTTTTGGTCAGTTGTGTTTTCAGAAATCTAATGTTTGATTTTGCCTATTTGTTGCCACCCTGCTGGAAAAAAGACCTTTCTAACATGGTATCTGTGAGCAGAGGTTAATAAACCTGCCAGAACTACCCTGTGTCGAGTCATCATTGTTCCACAGATGAAAGACAAACGTTACATAGCTCCCTTAACACCACGTAAGTGCACTAACACTAACTCTTAAGAGTTTAATACTTGAGTGAAAGAATTAGTTTTTAACAATCTGATTAACTGTTGCTCAATGTAAGCGGCTTGGAAGGGCAGAGCTAAATCTTTTAAAACCTTTATGATCCACCCAAATATTGAAACACTGACACGCTCTATGACAAGAATATTACAGTTGTGGGTTTGAATCTGAGGGATATCTTAAATTTGAACCCTGATCTATACATTTTTGAGACAGTGAAAATAAAGAATTGAACACAAAAGTTGGATTAAATAAACTAGATTTATTGAAGAACATTAGCAAGGGGATCACATGTGAAGAGAGACATGACAAGGACCGACAGCAAAGTGAATTCAGAAGTTTTTCAACCATTCCAACTTGTTGCCGATGGGATCACAGGGGTGTGAAGCAACGTCAGGCATGTTGCCATCATCTCGCACAGGAACTGTAGACAGATAGGGAAGAGCTATTCAACTACAGATCGAGTGGCTCTTGCAACAGATCAATAGCGAGCGTTTACCTGGATATTGGTACGGCACTGCTTCATTTAACATTGCGGAATACTTTGTAAATGGACTGATGAACGGCAGGACCATGCCTGAAAAAAAAAAATCAACATCAGGATAGAAATTCATTTTAGGGACGCGCCGCACATTCAGCTGCCAAAGGTTTTTGTACAATGTTAGTTTTTCAAGAAAACAGTCTCTCATGTACCCTTGTTTGACAGTTAACATACAGGCTCTATTAATCTCTGTTTTGAGAAAACTATTACATTAAAATAAAGTCATAGCTTTCTGTACTTTAGCCAGTTCTGAATAGTAGTAAATAGTAGTAAAAACAATCTTTTCTCAGGCCAGCCAGCCTGTATGTTGGGTGAAGTGTGACATTTTGTTTTGATTTCATTTAAATATACATTGTACACTGTTGAGATGTCAGTGCTAAATAAATATTTTCACAATGTTGTAATTGATTTCCAGTTTGACGCATTGACGCTACTTAATGTAACTGCAATGTCTGGATTTCAGCGAGATATGCTCGAAGTCATAGCTATTTGTGCTAATAATTGATTGATCTTAACAGTAGTAGAAGTTTATTTCAATCCCACGTCAAAACATGCAACAATAACCCATCTCAATTTGATCACTACTATTCTCGGCTTCGGCCAAGAATATTGCATCCGTTGCACGTTTTCTTTTTATTTTTTAGCAACAGCCTACTCACCTAGAGCGCCGATAGTGCAGGAGACGAGGATGACAGGCTCCTTGTTCCAGGCATTCTTTAAGAATGCGCCGATTTCTGAGCAGAAAAAACGTTAAACATTAGCCGTTAGCAAGACGCCAAGGTCATACACCTACGTCTACCGAGGGAAAACATAGCCTGCCTAAAACATCAATAAAGAAACATTGGTGCATTTAAGAATATTTTTGTTGATTGATCGCTTTCAGATTCTCCACAGAAACCAAAATTAGTTTGAAGTCAGCAACCGAACAGACAAGACACACGTACTCGCCATGTTGTCAGACGTAGACGCGACTCAGAGGCTCATGGGAAGTGTAGTCTATCTGCGTATGACGTATAATTCCTGCGTGTGTCGCATGTAAATAGTTCATTTTCCATTGTTTTTACAGACCTCGCTGTCGACTTTATTTCTACTCTCTTTGCTATGTTGTTATGTTGACATGAAGGTTTTGTGGACCTATTTCTTGTGATGTTGTGCTAACGTGTACATTAACGACGATTCAGAACAGACGACTTTTTTGATCACTGTGAGTATGGATGCGTTTACTTAGCCGAGTTGTTCAGAGCTTAAGTGTTAACTATGTAAGTGATGAATGCGCTTATGTTAAATTATGTCACTGTAAAATATGTTGTTATATACAATATATTACCGACCTTTCATTTTCATTCCAATTTAAAGAATGCTCAATGAGAAGTCACTGACCAAAATATCGCACATGTTTCAACCCAAGTCGATAGTTTCATTTTGATTTCACCCGCTTGACATGAAGTGAAGTTATGGATGAGATTAAGTGTGATGAAATGTGCGTCTTGGGAGAACATATAGAGTCGTCTGAACTCGTATACACATCTGATACTCAAACAATAAACCGATGAACTGATGGTTTGCAGCTAGAGTTTCTGCGGTCATGCAGATGCTTCTATGGGATTTATGCCAGGTTTTAATAATTATTTGTCGTTATGTTTACTGTCATTTGCACTGCCCCATATCTCCAGTCTTTCCTCGGATGATGGAGGATTTTTCTGGTTTGGCGCTCCCCCCTCTTTTTGGAGGTCACATCCTGGAGGCAGAACTGGAACCAGATGGTGTTGAGCTGGATGCAAGGGAGTTAGAGACAACAACCACGACTGAAGTATTATGTGTAGCAATCAATCAACAAAAAGAAACAATTGATAATTGCATTATTGAATATATTGCGGCAGTCTTTTTGCGTGTTTGTCCTGAAACACAGTAACAAGTGTCCATTATCTTCAGGTGGAGCTAGGCCCTGCTGGTAGTGAGCTTCTGGAGAGTAACACTCAAGAGGATGACGAGAGACGAGCTATCGACAAAAGAAAATACTTGGCCCTCAATAGAAGGTGTAAAGAAATCGAGCAGGTGTGATATTTGACATTTTTTTAGCGTTACACCTCCTCCTTTGGCATTTTCAGTGTGATTCATTTACAATGGTTTGAACAAAGGTTCATACAAATATGACTGTGCTGCAATGTTTTGTTGACCAGGTAAATCAGAAAACCCTTGGCCGCCTACACCAAATACAGAGAATTACACGACGCTTAAAGAAGGAGAGGCGGTAGGAAATCCTTTTCCTCTCGATTTATTATATACTTCCATGCAACAATGTCTTCTGAATACCCCACAATGCCATCACTTTTTACAGGTTCCTCATGAAAGCCCTTGATGCACACAGAGATGACTATCGAAACGCTCAGCTCACCATCCTTCTGGAGGTAAGATGTACTACCTATAGTTGGAGTGCACTGGTGTCAGTTTTATGTAGGCTTTACTAAAGGTGTCTGGTACTGCCATAATATGAAATATAATAATGTACGCAGGTGTAAAGTTTTGAGTGTGAAATTTGGATTCATACTGCTATATTTTTCTACATGGTCTCCACAAACTTATTCCACCTTGCAAGTATTTTATCCCTGGTTAATAAACTCATCATGTCGGTCACTTGACCAAAGTGTTTTATCAGCCTGAGAGAGAGGTGGAAGTCACAGGGAGCAAGGTCGCAGAAAAAAGATGTATGAGGGAAAAGTTAGCAGCCACACTCTCGCACATACTCGACTCCACCAGTCTGATCCTACATGAAATCGGTAGCTAAGACAATGAGAAACATCAGGAGTGACGAATTGTACTAAGCAGTCGGAAAAAATATGCGAGACTCAAGACGTTTTGACACCCCCTCGTAGTAATGCAACATTTGGAAAAAAAATAATACAATTGATGAGTGGCTCGGGAAACTCATACTGCATAATTTCCTACATTCTGCGATTGTTAACCTTGTCCTCTTTATTTGTGGGAGACTAATGCCGTCACTGGCCAAGAGGCGCTAACTTGAGTTCGTCTGAATACTCTGAATAACAAAGTAGTTCCCTGCTCAAAGTGTTGAATCTCTGTGATCTCACAGGTAGACAGTCGCCGCTGTCACATGAGCACAATGTCATAGATATACTGAAACTAAGTGTGTCAACCTGTTGGAGTCCGAAAATTCACACTACTTTAAGAATTGTTTCCTTTTTCTTTGTGCTGGTGGCACCTTTTTCTGTGTTTACTATGTTTTAACTTTCCTGAGGGAGTTGTGTTTCAAGTTTGTGGAGTTCTCTATTGGCTGCAGTGACTGCAGCAGCTTCGGTGGGACGGGTTTGGCTGGGCGGAACGTTCAGTAACCTGTGGATTGGCGATATCCAGAGTGCTGGTTAAGGTTAGCAATTTCTATTAGATGGATAGTTTTAGGGTGAGAGGCTGGGGAAAGGGTCTCCACAAAGATAGAGAGAGAAATGTGTGTGTGGCTTGATGCCAACAGGCTGACACATTTTAGTCCACAATTCTATAAATGGTCATGTGAGAACTCAAAAAGACATGTAAATCTAGTTTTCATGGAACACTGATGTCCAATGGTGGGAAGAAATATTGCATTATGTAAGTGCAAATCATGTCACCAGCACTTAAATGTGACAGTTTTGCATAGTACCAGTATGGATGTGAATGTTCACTACATATGTATTCATGGTAGTAAATTGAAAGTGGGGCAAAACACAGCAAAAAAGTGTATGTTTTACAGGAAGAATCTGCAGGACGTTTGGATCCAGCCTCTGCAGCCGAAGAGGATCGACTCAATGGAGTGTCTGGTTCTGCCTCATTGTCCAGTTTTCATCCTGCTGTGGGCCCAAAGAAGAAACGACATCGGGTTCCACGACCGGAAAAGGATAAAGATCAGCAAGTATGTTTCACTTTTTTAAAGTTGGAATCAAATGTTTGAAATTATTACTAAATCTGTGTCTGTTTTTAGCAATCTGAGGCCAGCACGTCAGGGTTGGCAGAGACACAGTTTGGAGAAATGCCCAGCCCAGCCTCTCTATCACATTGACCTGCACTTCTGACCTCAATATGTGAATATAAAGCCAGTTTCACAGAATCTGTGAGCAGATTCAAACCTGTAACAAACCAGATGTGGTGCAGCTTTTTTATGTTGCTTGTTATTAACTGCTGTTATTCATATGTTGACATCAATTGTTTATTTTTAACCATCCAATTGTTTCCAATTATCAGAGTTTTGTTTGCTTGTTACGTCCATGAAAACAAGACGAGACACAAAGAAAATGCTGGTCATGTGGCCATCGCTATAATAAATGCAGTATGGTTGACATGGTTGACAAAATGTAATGAGATTTATAAAATACAAACTACAGCGTCTCTTTTCTGCCAACAAAATACTCAAGCAGTATTTTGTTTTTGTTTTGGGTCTGCGTGTAAATATAAAGTATTTCACATTTTTCCTCCGTCATCATTTGATTTCTTGGAAACCAAAACGGATTACAGGTTCAATCTGGCTGTTTTTTTTCCCTATAAACGAATTGCATTTCTACAGAGAGTGAAATACAGTTTCTTTTTTGTGTCTTAAGTTTTTCTTGACCCCAAACTCTGTTGTGCTAAACTGACCCAGACACATTGGACACTAATAATGTTTTTATTAGTCTGATTATATGATCATATCTCATGCCTAAGAATTTTGATTTATTCTTTCACAGTTTCATGTTGTTACACGTTTGTGAAAGTCACATGAATACACTCAAATTGATTGCTATTCATGAATTACGCCTTGTATAAATATGGGCTTAAATAAGATATTGATTTCTTTCTAACTGAGCTATTTCCTTTCATTCTTTTTGTCCCGTGAAATAAAATGCGGTTGCGGTCAACCGGCTTCAGCGAGACCCATTTTGACAACTTGGTCATAAATAATAACACGGCTGAGCCAATGGTCGGTTTTATTGGCAGCGGATGTCACCTAATGACAGGCGTGTCGCTCACCCAATCAGAGCTCGTGAAATGGAATTAGGGCTGGCTCACTACGCAGAGGTGGGCTTCGCGCTAGCGTCCATCTTCAGCTACATTACTGAGCGAGCTTGACGGAAAGAAAACACAATCTTGAAGTAAAGAACACTTTCTGGAACTGCTTTCTGTAGCACCTGGGACAGGACAGAAGGACGCGCATATCTCAGGTAATGGCCGTGAGCTACGGTGAATCGATATGGACGTCGATACCCAATTTTTCTCTTTCTCCTAAATTAGGCTAACGTGATAGCTCCGTAGTTAGCCAGCATTTATGCACCAGTTGTCTTGTGCCACTGTTTCAATAATCTCCAATTCTTCATGAAGGGGGACACCATGGGACATCACACGAACACTACACTTGATCGTCAGGTGTCGATGCATTTCCGTAGAGGTTCTCTATCACCCTGCTCTTCGCTAAGTGTTTTGGAACGGGCCAGCTAGTAATCGAGCGAGGTGGACGAGCTAAGCAGCTGGCTAGCGTCATTGCTAGCTGGCTGTGTGGCTAACTTTAGCTTATGTCAAGCTTACTGATAAAAATAGCAAGACCCATTGCAACTATAAAATATTGACAACGATATGATGTGTCTCCAGTAGTTATACTCCTTTATATATATTCACAGTTTACGTACTCTTTAGATCAAGCATTGACAACTTCTAGCCGTTGTTAGAGTCATTTTCAAAGGACTTGGAGTTGGTCTTTCCAACATCCAACTAATTTGACCGCGGTGTCCTACAGTTGTTAATTGTTTGCTCGCTGTTTTTTTAATGCTCAGACAACTTCGTGACAGACGGAATGTGGACAGTGTCGTAGTCAGAGCCATGGCTGACAAGAGAAAACTTCAAGGTAAGATTTGGTGCAGCTGTCATGTATTGTTGTACTGCTTTCATCAGTGTATCTGTTCGGTGTGGAAGACGATGCATGTGTTTGTGGACCTATTACAAGACTACTAAAGTAGTTTATCTTGTTTATCGTCTAAGCTTGAACACACTACCGGGTTACTTTTTGTCAAATATTCCACATCTTATTCAGTCTCATAAACTCATGGCGTTGCTGGCAATTCTAAGGGTGAAAGTGGCCATTGAATTATTCTTCAATTGTTCAAGTTCAGTTGATTATGACTGAACTAAGTGGCTCCTTGACACCATTAAGTAGAAGCACTTTTTACCGGTGTCAAGAGCGCTTTCAGTTTACAAACCAGTTATTCAACCTTTTAAATGATCACTATTACAAAGGCTTGTATATTTCTGAGCCAAATGTAACCAGGTGATGAGAAATGGATGCCATAATGCTGGAAAGGCTGTGATTATAGTAGTGAACTTTTTATCGGTGACCGCAAATTTACATTCATCACAAAATCTCATATCTGAATTCGAATGCATGGACAGTCAGGCTATCGGAAACTGCTTGAACACTAGGTAAACACTGCTTTTACCAGTATTTCGAAGCCTGCTGAGTAGTTTTTTTTCTGTAACTTAGACCTCTGTACTGAGCTGCGCGCCTTATTTCCATTAATAAATAAAATCACATATTTTAATCATCTATAACAACATTTGATCCTCAAGCTCAAGCAATATTGTTGCATGTATTAAAACTTTTCATTTCTAAAGGTGAGATCGACCGATGTTTGAAAAAAGTGGCTGAAGGTGTAGAACAGTTTGAAGATATCTGGCAAAAGGTAAAAGGCTGTTTCTCATTTAAATGTGTTCTTGTGCGATGCTAGTAGTTGTTACATCCTCTTGCTCATCTATTTCAGCTCCATAATGCAGCTAATGCAAACCAGAAGGAAAAATATGAGGCTGACCTCAAGAAAGAAATCAAGAAGTTGCAGGTGAGATGGGTTAATGATATTTTGCACATTTTCCCCTCAATAATTGTGTAAAATATGACGCGTTGTTTAATCTTTCCCAGCGACTGAGAGATCAGATAAAGACATGGTTGGCCTCAAACGAGATCAAAGACAAACGGCAGCTAGTCGAAAATCGCAAACTCATAGAGACGGTAGGATATTATGCTGGACTTAAAGAATGAGGGATGTTGATAAGTTGGACTGTTAATAAGTTGTCTGATTATGTTTCAGCAAATGGAGCGATTCAAAGTGGTGGAGCGAGAAACAAAAACGAAAGCGTACTCAAAAGAAGGTTTAGGCCTTGCTCAGAAAGTGGATCCAGCTCAAAGGGAGAAGGAAGAGACAGGGCAGTGGCTGACGGTGAGATGTTCTTTGTTGACAGCAATTAAGATTTGGTCACTTAGTCCATTCAAGAAATGATCTGTTCAGTGCATCACAATTGATTGTTTCTCTCTTTTTCTTTTTCTATGAAGAGTACAATAGACACGTTAAACATGCAGGTGGATCAGTTTGAGAGTGAGGTGGAGTCTCTCTCTGTTCAAACAAGAAAGAAAAAGGGTGATAAAGAGGTAACGTATCCTGCCTCCTCATTTGAATTCTATTTCACTCTGCGTCTTTGTTTGTTTACCCCTGCCATTTATGCTAACTGCACACTAACCTGATAAAACTCCCTCCATGCAGTGTTTAAACGGCAATAGATGCATATTTAACACTTTCCAGATTCTGATTCTGATTTCTAATTGGTACTTGAATATCTAAAAAAGGTAGTTTCATCACTGTTATAATTCTCCGTAATCCTTCTTATCACAGGGAGTTAGATTTCTTTCCTTTATATTACTGTATGGTTAAACAGATTGCTTGTGGGTAAGATGTCAGTGTAGGAAACTAAACAACAGTCAGGATTAAAAACAACTGTGGTAGTTTTTTTTTCCGTTGCATCTCTTAACCTCCCAATTTTACATGCATCTAGAAGAGAAGTATCAGTTATGCCTGTCACGATTCTCGCTCCTGTTTTGCAGAAGCAGGATCGTATTGATGAGTTAAAGCGGCTAATTGAGCGACACAGGTTTCACATTCGCATGTTGGAAACTATTTTACGAATGCTGGACAATGACTCGGTGCCAGTGGATGCAATCCAGAAGATCAAGGACGATGTTGAGTACTACATAGATTCCTCCCAAGAACCGGACTTTGAAGAAAATGAGTTCCTGTATGATGACTTGGACCTAGAAGACATCCGTGAGTTGATCCGAGATCTTACGATTTCCCGCTTGTTGGTTGAAATGCTGAATGCCTTTCCACTGGTCTTCTCTCACAGCTGCAGCTTTAGTTGCCACTTCTCCATCAGGTCAAGGCAACGTTGAAGACGAGATGTACCTCCACTCCAGCAGCACTCCCACTTCTACCACGTCCTCTTCTCCCATCCCTCCATCCCCAGCCACTTGCACTGCTGTAAGTTGGACTCAAAGCTGAGATCTGGGTCGCTGCTACATTTTTTTTTTTTGCTAGTACCCTTTAACGTGTTTGCACTCACCTAACCCTCCCGCAAGCCCCGTTGTGTTTATAATCCACTGGCTAGTTTGCTGCATCAACATTTCCAAAGTGGATTGTCATATCAAGGTATCTCCTCCTATAGGAGAACTCAGAGGACGATAAGAAAAGGGGACGGTCGACAGAGAGTGAAGTTAGTCAGGTGAGAGGCTCTCATCTGTGCTGTGTCAGTAGATGAACAGTTTAGTGCGACATTCTTCACCCCTGGTCCTGTAGAGTCACCGTGGCTGGAGGCTCTGCCTTCCAGGCATAAAGACCAAGCAAGCTTTTCTCTCTGAGGGACCATGGTTGGAGACTTCTGGTTTGGTTGTATTTTCTCCAGCAATGTTGGGACTGTGATGGCTTTGCTTCACATGTTGGACTGCAGGGTTTGTTTACTGCTGACAGTCTATCTGATGTCCCTTTCACGTGCTTTCTCACTTTCAGTCACCTGTGAAGAACGGCGCTCCCTCCTTGCTCTCCTCCTTCTCTTCCTCCACCACCTCGGGCTCCTCCTCGGCCTCGTCCCTCGTGTCCATGGCCAGTGTCGTTGGGGGTATTCCACCAGTTCCTACGAGCAGCAGTCTAATAGGAAGCTTTAGCAGCGCTGTGCAACAGCATCAGCATCAATCTGCACAACCGCAGCAACAACCTCAGAACCAGCAGCAGCAGCCACCTCTGACCAAACCATCAGCTCCCTCGAACAACACCCCCAGTCCACCCAGCAACCCGCTACTCCCGGCCTCCACCACCCCCTCTCTCCCCACACCCAGCACACCTATTTCATCTGCTGTCAACTCTCTGTCTCAGCCTACTTCGGGGTCCACACCAGGATCCAGCTTGGGACTTGGATTGGGGCTGGGATTGAGCAAAGGTGGCATGACGGGGACCAGCACTGCCAACCAAATGTCAGGATTGGGCCTGAGTGGCCACCCCACACCTCTAAATACAATGGCAGGCCTCATTTCAGGATCCACTCCTGCACCTTATGCTCAGGCTGCGGCATCTGGTGGTTTAGGTTTAAGTGGCACCACCCAATCCAGCATTTCAGTGGAGAGCAGCACTTCTATCACAACCTCTGGCTCCAGTGGAGTCACTACCAACGGGGCAGGGACGGGGCTTGGTCTGCTGGGTTCCAGTCCGGCCCATAGCTCTCTGAGTGGCAGCATATTGGGTTTAGTTCCTGGGCAAAGTGTCACCCCTGGTGCGTCGCAGCTGCCCCCAAGTTCAGTCAGCACTACACCAGGAGTGGTGGGTATGATGGGAGGAAACGGAGGAAGTGTTGGTGTGGTCGGAGCGGTGAACGCCACCCCTGCGAGACCGCCCAGTGGACTGAAGCAGAACGGAAGCACAAGTACGTTCCAGTCTGCCATTCTTCTCTAATGGAAACTTAAGTGTTTTAACCCCTTGGTCCTGTCCCCAGGCTATAGTGCCGTGGTGGCTGAGAGTTCCACAGAATCGGCTCTAAGCACACCCAGCCAGTCACAAAGCAGTCAGCCCTCTTCTCTCAGCTCGTCCACCAGTCAGCAGTAAGACCTTTCTCCTCTTTACTCTCTGTCCCACGGCTGCGGCTCATGGGGCTTCTGTTTCTCACCCGCCGCAGACTGGACAATGGCCCCAGTTTAATCAGCTCCATCACGCTGCCTCCAAGCTCTCCGTCACCCTCGTTTTCGGACAGCACACCTGGTGGAGGGAGTCTTCTGAACGGACCTCATTCGTATACACAAGCATCCGATGGTCTGAAGGTGAGAGGACGCTGCTCCTAGAAGTATGAAATCACTTCAGGCTGCTTTTCCATGTTCAAGTGTTGCATCTGTAGCACAACCCGAGCCTAATCTGGTTTATTCCACTTCCACCGCTCTCTTGTTTGGCTCCTCAGGCTCCTGAACCGCTCAGTTCACTGAAGGCGATGGCCGAGAGAGCTGCTCTGGGCTCAGGTTTGGACGGAGAAATGTCTAACCTGCACATAACGGACAGAGGTCGGAATGGTCAGACATGGCTTTTTCTTTGTCGCGGTTTCGCTTCACCTCAGATGTGACGGCAGCTGTGTGGCTTAAAGTGGCTCCTTGTCTCCCTGCAGACATCTTCTCTTCATCAGCACCAGGTACACCTTCTGCTCCTCAGCCGTCTGTGTCAGAAGTCAGCATCCCACCCTCACTTGGGGTGTGTCCACTGGGCCCCACCTCCCTCCCCAAAGACCAACTGTACCAACAGGCCATGCAGGAGGCAGCGTGGACGCACATGCCACACCCCTCCGACTCTGAGAGGATCAGGTGACCAGCGTGATGATCATTTATCACTCTAGGCTACGGACTCTAACCCCACTTCTGTTCTGAAGGCAATATCTGATGAGGAACCCGTGTCCCACCTTGCCGTTCCATCACCAGATCCCCCCCCACCACTCTGACTCCATAGAGTTCTACCAGAGACTGTCCACAGAGACGCTCTTCTTCATTTTCTACTATCTGGAGGTGAGGATCCTTTCCTGGGTCTGCTCCTGGTCATGTGTTCTAAATGCTGTCCTCTCTTGTCTCTCAGGGCACCAAGGCGCAGTACTTGTCTGCCAAGGCTCTGAAGAAGCAGTCGTGGAGGTTTCACACCAAGTACATGATGTGGTTCCAGCGGCACGAGGAGCCCAAGACTATCACTGACGAATTCGAGCAGGTCTGTCCAACAACTTTATCTATTAACCCTCGTGTCCGAAGGGCCTTGGATCGCCATCCAGTCTGCTTGCCTTTTCAGATCTCAGGTCCATAGTGGCCCTGTTGGTTGGAATATGTCCGATTGGAACACTAGAGTGTGTGTACAGAAAGCCTGTACTCCAGACACGAGAATCCAGTAGCAACACCATGTTTGCTTCTGACTAGTTTGTCCTCACTCTCGTTGCGTTATCTTGCAAAGAGTCTTACTTTGAAGAGCAGCTCATGTTAAGATTTCATTGAACTTTCTGCACTCTCATGTCGGTCTGTGTCGCTCCTGCAGGGCACTTACATTTACTTTGACTACGAAAAATGGGGCCAGAGGAAGAAGGAGGGGTTCACCTTTGAGTACAGGTACCTGGAGGACAGAGACCTGCAGTGACGGACGAAGGGATACGGACGGACAGAAAGACAAAACATACTGCTGTTGACATTCCGAGACTGAACTCTAAACTGTGGATAGAGATTGTGATGTGTAGTAGAAACCCTCTCTGAAAAAAAAAGTGGAGGCTGGTGTCTGTATAGGCTGCGTCTCACGCGAGGCCCTCAACGTTTATCCAGCGTTGCGCTCTTGACGACTTGGCCCCATGGGCCCGCTCAACCACAGCGCTGCATGAGCCGAGAGGACTCGCTGGAGACTTTGCGTTTGTGCCTGTCTGTGTGCACACTCAGTATGTGGCATTAGGAAGCCTCCCCGTGCATGTTTCTCATGTTTTCTTTTGCTTTTTCCGTTTCAACAAGATTCTCTGTACCACCGACCCAACATGAGCCTGGAAGCCTTTGACTTGACACAAACAACTTGGGACTTGATTGTTGATGATACTGCCCATCATGTATTTACTGTGATTTGGTGGTCAACAAAGGGGAAGTAGAGTGGATGGTTAGCGATGCTGTATAGAGGTGGCTTCTGTTAAGACCTGTTATGCCTGTTAAATGCGTTCACTGCTGGCGAGCAGCTGCCACTAGTTGGACGCTGCCGCGGCTGATAGAGTAGGCTGAATTTAGAGCGACCACAGGGCCTCTCCCTGTGACAGGGACAGAGTCCTTATTGGACATGGATAAAATTGCTATGCAATTGAACTGGTCTCTGACTCCCTCTCTTTAATGATGGTTTGTGTTTAAGTTCACCTGTCCAACATCCATGTTGTTCAGTTTTGTTTTGTTTTCTGGGGGGGAGGGGTTGATTTGTTCTGGAGTTCATGAACTTGATGTTTATAATTTCATCTCTGAGGAGTACACATCTTCCTCTGTGTACAAAAAAGAACCTTTTGCATTTTACCAAAATGATTTGACCATGGGATCCACCTTTTTTTTTTTAAATAAAAATGTTTTAGTCATTAAAAAGAATCTACATGTGTTTGCGTCAGTGTCACTTATTTCTGCTGTTGATGTTAACTCCACAACACCGACCTGAGACTGCAGGTCCGGTCCACTCCCAGTGAATGTGCACTGAAACTGTTTACATGTAGAACAACATCCAAATCTACAGTTCTGCTGGGACACGAAGAAACTTGGGTCACTTGTGGAGCTTAACGTGGACTGACTTTGATTTGCCGCACTTGTGAAAATATAGCTCTTATCTTTTTTTGTGCAGGCAGTGAGGTTTTGAAATAAATCCAAGACAACTTTGCCTTCGATAGATTCTATTTTCAGATGGGGTCCAGGTCTTCACTACAGGGGGAAGAGTGTCCATTGGTAATATTGCAAAAAATGTGAATTTCCAGTCATTTACAGTTTGTTTCCTCATCTCAGTTCTGCATGGGAGATGTCAACAGGGTTATAACAGGATTGTACAATTTCAATAAATACTTTTAAGAAATGACATGATGGCGTCCTGTAATTGTTCATGTGTTCAAGTAACTCCACAAATGTTCTTGTAGGAGGTGAAATACAACTGGTGAATGAATGTCTTTGTAAATTCATCAGTTCAGATATCATATTCAGATCACAGCCTGACTGGCTGTGATCTGAATATGGCTGTGGCTATTTTTGATGGTAAGGAAAGCCCTTTGGCAGGTTGGGAGCCTCTTTTGTACTTCAACATTTCCTGTCCGGGATTTGTTTCATTTCGTTCACATCATGAGAGAAGAAGGCCACATCTACTACTTCATACCTCAACAGATCTTTTGGTTCTAAATTATTTCAGGAAGTTTATGGAGATGCTAGTGTCGAAACCAACTTGGTGATGAGAACTCAGAATGAAATTTGTGTACTAGTGGTGTGAGATAAGTAGCTGGTGTGTGGGTTCAAGGTCAGGGTAGGTATTTTGGCAACACTTGGTGTCAGAAATAGGATGGTGTGCAGGTGTTTAGTAGTGAGGGGTAAATGGGGTACATTGAGACAGTATTGCAGGGTTGATGAAACAGTCCCAATTTTCAGAGGTTGCTAGTTGGCGTTCTTGGTTTATAAATAATGTTCAGGTTTCAGTGAATTAGTTGTTCCAAGTCCAAATATTTTACAGCAAACAGCACCATCTAGTTGCCACTGAAAATCAGGTCTCCGTTTCATGAGACCCACTGCTGCATCGCCAAAGGAGGCAAGCAATAAGGAATATTGAATGACTGTTGCACGTTCAGAAACCTGCTGAGGTCATAAGATAAATGATTCACTCACATGTTAAACATGTTCAGCATCTGTGCTGTAACTGTGTCAATCTACACTCTAGTTTACTTACAGGTCTCAGGAACTCAAAGTGGACTGCTTAACTGACAATAAAATAGACAATACAGTTCTTCTCTCTGCTCCTCAGATCAAGTTGATGTTGAAAGAATTGTTTGATGTGGAACTGAAATAAATAGTCATTCAATGGTACAGGAGTAACTTAACCTCTGTTGAGGAAGCAAGGAGATGAAGCACAGTGATAGACAACCAGGGACATGAGGACATTTTGTGTAAAAACGAATTTAATTGTAAAATAAAGAGAGAAAACACAAAAGTAGATCAAGAGAACCTAATTGACAGTTGAAGCGAGTTCACATCTTCTCCTTCTTGACTTTAAGGAACTCGGACATGTTGGAGAAATATTTCTGGTTTGCTTCAGCCACCTTCTTCTCTGCAGCCTGAGGATTGACGATCTCTAATCCCTGCGGACCACAGAACAACAGTTGTGACTTGAAATAAACCCGTCTGAGCACTGTGGCTCTCCTCGCCAGCAGCTGGTCCACTTGCCTGCAGAGGTGTGAAGGCCACACTGGAGCTGGTTCCAGATGAACGGTCCCTGACGGTGGACTTTCCTCCGTACGTCATGCTCTGCTTCTGCAGTGTCCTCTGATGGTTTGGAGACACAGAGGAGGAGTTAGCTTCAGGACGTTTCTCATCATACTGGGTTCTCATTTACCTGCAGAGACTTGGAGATCCTGGCTTTGGTGGCCTCGTTGACTTGAGCCTGCCGGACTCGTCCACTGCCGCTTTTCCCAAGCTGACCCAGACTGAAGCCTAGATCCTCCTGGTAGGCGTCGTCTTCAATCTTCAGAACAGAAAGTGACTTCAGAAACGGTGGTGGTCAAAGCAAAAATGAAGACATAACTTCACTGACCTCTGCAAAGGTCATCCTGTTGGCGTGTTTCCTGATCTCTGTCAAACCCAGACGCTCCTTCATCTTTCGATACCTTCAAGAGCAGGGAAAAATCACCACATTTTGAGCGTGGGCATCCAAAGATCTGCCGTGTCCCTCACCTTCTTCCTCCTCTTTTCTTTCTCTGGCCATCCAGAGGTGCAGGCAGAGGTTTGACCTGCTTGACTGGCGGAGGCTCCTGCCATTTATCAAACTTTCTTTCGATTTCCTCTTTGACGTCGTAGCCGTACTGAAAGACAAGACAATGGCACGCGACTCTATAACCTTCACGTTAGGAGTTGACCATGCAGCGCTCACCTTTCCATCGAGACTCTCGTGAAAACTGTCCACCCGAGCCGCCAGCGTGCACTTGGCAGCAACCAGTCGAGCCGCTTTTCTGCGGAGGTCCTGGAACGTTCAAATCATTACAACGGTCGCAGTTCATAGATTTCAGCTAACAAACTCACAGGTGGAAGCGACTGAACTATGTCGCAGTGATAGATGAAGCCAGTGTGTGGCAGCAGTGAGGTGCTGCTGAAGCCAGACAGGGTTCTCCTCTGAGCTCCCAGCAGCATCAGATTGCAGGCTGGCATCTTGGAAAGGTTAGTGAGGCCTCCTGCGATACCTGCACAAACATACGTTCTAAGCCTAAATGGAATTCTTCAGGTAAAGAAGACGACAGTTTGCTTTCAGAGGTTTTCAACTAGCAAAAAAGAGCGAGGAATGTTTGCAGCTTGTGCAGCAACAGGTTGCACGTTCAAATCCAAGCGTCTCAGCCTAGCAGCCTGTTGAACCACAGCGCCCTCTGCTGAACAGCTGATGCAATTGCATCCTAACTTGGTTCATTAGAAATGATCTGACAGTCATGTCACTGCACAGTGAGTGTGTATGCGCCCGTCTATGTGAAAGGACTGACCCATGATCTTGGCAGCAGTGGAGGCTCCGACGATAATGGACAGATTCGGGGCGATAAAGGACATTCGGGACTCCACATACTCATATATGCGATGTTTGGACTGGTTCAGCTCCAGCGCCATGTCACAGGCCTCCTCCAGCTGCTTCAGCTCCTCCTCATTCAGCATCGTCCTGAAACCACCATGAGCAGAGGATGTCAGTGTGGTCAAATCTGAGGTCTACAATCACAGGCCCACTCACCCCTGTGTGGTCGACGCCGTCACGCTGACCACCATGATCGTGGCGTTTGTCAGGATTTGCTGCAGAGTTTCGTTGTTTTTGCACTTTTCGAGGTTGTTGCCCAATTCCTTAGCAAACATGTTAGAAGACGTCCGCTCAGTGAAATCCAGAGTTACCAAAACATTATGAACACTTGAACAATAATAAGCAAGTCACCCTGCACCCCGAATCACTGGGTGTGGGGTGCCCCAGTTTCCAGTGATCAAAAACAAACGAGGAGAAGAAGAAGAAGAAGAATATTCAGTCCCCAACCTCCAGCTCACCTTGACCGTGCGGATATAATCCAGGGAATCTGGCACCAGCGACTCGAGCTCTGGGAATCTCTTGGAATATTTGTCCCGTGTGAACTTGTGAATGATATCTGATGGAAGAACCGGATTCATCAGATCCACGGCACGTCATTTTATGATTCTGATCAGAGCAAAGTGACTCACTGAGTTCATTGTCGATCTCGACTGTCAGATTATTGGCTGCAACAATCAGCCGGTACTCTGGGTCGGCTTCCACCGGGCCAGAAACTGTAGACAAAGTAATGATAGACATTGTGAAACGCCCCCTCCCCTTAACTTCAATCAAACCTCTTACCTTCAGAGTTTTTGCGCTGTTTCCCAACATAGTCAGAAATCTTATCTATGATGTCTGAAAACTGTCGAGTAAAAATAAAAATGAGTTGATGCGATTACACGGGCCTGGGAATGTCACCTGTTGGATTGAACTTGCCTGTTTGCTGTTGCGTAGTTTGGCGATGGCGGTCACGCTCTCTGCTTTACTGTAGTCCACCTCCATCTCCTCTGGGATGTCCTCCAGCCCCCCTTGTGAGGTCTCGCCATCGCTCTCCTCTCCATCTTCTTCCGGATACAATCCATCCTCACCCTCATCACCGGCCTCTTCCAGATCGGCCAGAAGCTCATCTGCCAGAGACATCTGAGCAAAGTTCTGAATTAAAAAGCCAAACTACACATATCAGGGTTGGCGAAAAGGAGCACAGGTACGAGCTAAATATGGAAACTTCTTTAAAATTGTTTTGAAAAATAGCGGTGGGAAATAAATTAAATATGGAAGCCAGTTATCCCCAAAGAGAAGAAATGAAATGATGCGCCTGGAATAATAAAAGATTCAAAACGTGGCAGATAAAATTATTTTGGGAAGCGATGATATAGTACATCGCAGCTCTATGGGGCTGTCTCACGTTTTCACCAATATCCGAACTGAACTGTCTGTTTAGTTATTTGTCAAAAACCACCACGCAAAAAGTCTTCTTAAATGAACCTGATTGAGATCCTATTAAAACTCCTGTCATGCTCTGGTGAACTGTAACTGTTCAGAACTCTCTGCCTGCATAAATATGAGCGTATCCTCATCGCAATGCGCTGTTTGTGCTGAACAATGCAAGTCATTTAGTGGCACCTGTCCTTCAAAAATACGGATTTTCAAAGCGTGTACATTTGGGATACGTAGTTTTAGGATTGTTTTGCGGTGATGGCTAATGAGAGCTGTGGATCTGAAGTGAAACGCTGATTAAAATCCACAGACAAAAATAACTGACCCTTTCGTGACTTTAAGTTAAAAAAAATCGTCTCCCATCTTATAGAGTGCGCATTGATACATGAAGCACAGATCAGTAGCAGAATCAATGCGACGTTAGCCTGACGGAAGCAAGCTAGCACGTATTAGCAATTAGCAAACATGACAAAATCAATACAGAATCACAAACCTACCTTGAGATTTAAATCTCACACAGAAAAATAAAAATAAAACCGAACAACCGACTCGTCGGCTGAAAACCCCCACAGTTGTGAAAGGCGTTTGTGCGTGAGTGTTTTCCCCAGTACGTTCGAATCGTCGCTGAATAAATGCGTAACCGATTCGCAAGGGTTTCTGGGTAAAGTAGTCCGACAGAGAACTTGTTAGAAATGTCAGTATTTTAAGGTGTCAAATGTTTGTGGAAACAATTCCCGCTGGTGAGAATTAATGAAAGGATATGTTTGGAAATGATGGCACGAGGAAATCACTGATATAATCTGGTACTGGCAAACTTGTACTGCTCCCATTGTGTTTGAAGAAAGCAAGTAGGGGCCACACTCTTCCGTATAACTCCCAAAGAAAGGCCCCTCTGGCGTCCACACAAAGGCCAGTGAAAGTTGTGCTCCAAAATGGCATTTGAATCGAGTTGCATCTTCATTTGATGACTTTTTTTTGTTGCATATTCAAAGATAGAATTGACAAACCAAAGCAAAGAGTCCACATTTCAGGTTTTTATTTCTCCTTTTTGTACATGATCCCTGGAAAACAACTCTTCAAACGATACAGCTTTTAAAAACCAACATTTAAACAGACTAAACAAATGAGCTATTTGGATCTTGACTGCATGATGGATTGTAATTAGTATTAAATGAAATAAATGAACAGATTCACAAAGAAATGGAGTTATTTACGGATGGAAGGCGTCTTTTGTTTCATGCTAAGCTACATTTACTGTCTTTAAACAATGTAAACTAATGAGAAGGTTGCTAAAATCCATAGACACTGGTAAATAATGAAACACTACAGGACATAAATCCATACAGATTGGCATATATTCACAGTTAAATTATACAAAATACCTTTTTTTATTTGCAGTTAAGACGATTGGGAAAATATTTTCGATTTATTTGATATGAAGATCTAAGAGAAAATAAATACATCCTGTCTCAAACAAATTAAATTACACAAAATTAAATACTGAAAACCAATAAATATTCAAATAAATACATTCAATATACAACAGAATATTTTAGAACTTAATTGATAAATGAAGTTGCCCAATTTCCCGTGCAGTCTTAGAACTGATGAGCAAACAGCTTTAAATGTTATTGTATATTTGTGTGTAATGACGTTTGTACAAATGTGAAAGAGTACTGTTGAAACGTGAAGGACTTCTCTCCGGACTGCTGCTGAGACGTCCGACTGCAACAGAAAGTTGAATAAAGAGGACAGGAAAGTTTAGAGACACATGAAGGGCAGAGGTTCTTTGCCACAAACCAGCGGAAACATACAACATAAAAATAAATAAATAAATAAATAGAAGTTAAGCTGGTACACAGTAAGACTCCAACTGCATAGCCGACAAATCTCTCTCAGATTTTACAAACATCAGAGCTTCTCTTCCGTTTCCAAAGATGTTTGTAGCCAAATATCAAGGCGGGTGGGAGCTCGTACAAAATCCTGTTGCTGGTAAAACCTGGAAAACGTCCAGCAGCTGCTGTTTGTCCTCGTCTCTCAGTTTCCTGATCCATAAAAAAATAGCCTCTGAGTGACCCGCTGGTTCTAGGGGTTAATTCACTGGCCACTTTCAGAGGGTTCAGCTCTAATGGTTCCCATGACAACACCCGGAACATCACACTAAATGGGGGTCATTGGCAGGGCTGACAGTGAAACGTGACGATGTCACTGGATTGGCTCCAACTGGGGACCTCGCTTTGAATGATGACTCATCTTTCCGTTTGGATTCTTTGCTTTTGTTTTTGGGCCCTGATGGAGAGACAAAGCAAAATTATAAAGACACAAATGACATTGTCATTCCAGAGACTGCTGACGATGACCGATAAAAAAAATCAGTTTAGTAATTGAGTGCCCCAACATTTGTGGTGGAGAACATGTATGAAGTCATGACTCCATCCCAGATGATCAGAGAAGGCAGCATCACATTAAAGGTAGAGGTGAGCATGAGAAAACCTGAGAAGAGGGGGACCCGGCAAATCTGAATAAGCCGTCACATCTCACATTAGAAAAACAAAGAAGGAATGGTTGATTGTTAAAAACATTTCTTTCAAAAGAACGGTTCCTCTATGAAGTTTTATTTTAGAAAGGTCATGAAAGAAAAATAGTTTTAGGTTTGTGTGCTGCAGCCAGTGGGAGTGCACAGAGAAGTGAAGGCTGAGGCCGCCGTGACCCTCTAAAATACGGAGATTAAGTTCATGTGACAGAAAGCTGAGAGGCTACAAGGCTCAGGCTCAGAGGATTTCATATCTGCAACATGTCACAGAGAAGATAACTTCAGCTGAACATGTTGAGCTCACCGTGCAGCTCCAGCTTTGTGTTTTTTGAGGCAGGCGTTGAAATGGTGGGCGCTGAGGACCTCAACTCACTGGTCGGAGTTTCCTGTCGCAACAAAACAATCTGTCACCTTCCTCTTCACAAGGTTCAACAGAATCAGTTGAACAAGTGAAGCTACCTGATCAAACATATATATGGTGACATCATCGAAAAAGGACACGTTCCGCCCTCTGTACTTCTCTCTCTCCATTTGTTCCTTAGGTGACTTGAGGAGACTTCGCAGGCCGACACGTTTGTCAACATCGGTTTCAGTGACGACGATCACCCTCCGGGAGCTTTCGTCTTCTTGCTCGTCATCATCCTCGTCGTCCTGGTCACTTCCTGTATGCAGACCTCTCTGTCTCCCGAGCCGGCTTCCGATCCCTCCGTCACCTTTGGAGGTGAGGGGGAGGGTCATGGCGAGAGGCGGGAGGGCGAGAGAGAGGCGGGCCAGCTTTGCTGCAGAGAGGAGAAAGGAAGGGCTGGTCATCCAGATGGTCAACAGTAGTCAATCATGCATGCAAGATTCCACTTCAGGTTCATTTCACTAATTTAATCTAGATTGAATTGTCATGTTAAGTAATGGTTTAAAGGTGAGTTGAGGATTCCATTTGAAAAGCACGTCTGAATGACATGACATGATCAGGTCTGCCAGGAAGGCTAGGTGTTGCTGTCTATCTGTCGTAGCTAAATAACTCAACAACAGTGCAGTGCGATACATTGCTGTCCTCGACTCTACATTGATGGTATTAGCAGGTATTGAATTATAAGACGTCTGAGGAGAAATTGAATTTCAGAGTGAAGCCTACCTTTCATGGCCTGGTTCGCTGTAGGCTGAGATGCTGGAACGTCAGGCGGTTCTGCTACTGTTACCGACTCAGCAGGCGCTGCTTCAGGGTCTGAGTCTGGCTGGATGTTTGCTTCGTTGTGCTTTTCCACGTCACTGGAAAATAAATGAATTGGGCAACGTGGATATTACGACTTTAAGGACGTCGGGTCTTTTCTTCTCTAAATAGAGGGGTGTTTCTTTGTTTCACAGGTTGAGCCTACTATCACTTTTCATCCTGCCATGTTTACTGCCCCATGACCTCCACAGGGTCCGCCCTATCCTATCATCAAAAAGTTACATGAATAAGTGCTTCCAGTAAAGTTCAGTCGCCATACCCGTTCTCTTCATTTGGCTCATTCTCAGAAGTGCTGTTGGCTGAAGTCTCTTCCCCCCAGGGCCGAAGCGTCACAGTGTCCTTAACCGTCGCACCCCACAGCACATTGGTTTTCACATTTTCACTGAGGGAGAACTGCAGCCTTTCCTCACACACCTGGTTGAAGAGTAAAGCTAGTTTTAAGACGATGGTTAGTCATTTCTCCTCTGAGAAAACCATACTTACCTGCATCATGAGCCCATTCTTTGTGGTCATCTTGGACACTGACATCTGATCCTTCCCATCAGACATCGGCCCACTCACCAGGGCTTCTGCGTCCTCTTCATAACAGGGTTCCGTCTCCGGCGTCTGAATCTCTCCAACTAAAGTCTTGTCCTTCTTGAGGAGCTCCTCTGACGTTAAGGAGTCTTCTGCGTCATTTGTTGAATTATTTTCTTTTTCATCTGAGGTTTTCTTTAAAGACTCCAGGAGCTCCAAGTTTCCCAGGAAAAGATCTCCCAAACTCTCTTCCTCGTCCCCAGATATGGAGCACAGCTGCTCCAGCTTTTCAAAGTCTTCCAAAGGCTCTTCGTTCATATCTTTCCACTCAGATATTAACAATTGTGGAAGAGCGTTAATGTCGTGAGTTGGTGGCAGTGGTGGGGCTTTTGTTTGATCCAGGGTCTTGCTTTTATGTTGACCTCCATCATCATCAGATGCTTTAATGTCTCGGTCATGGACTGATGAGGTAAGTTTGGCTGTCTCTTCGTTCTCACCTTCTGGAATGAACGCTTCAGCGTCTGTGCTCGCTATAAAGTCTTCCACGTCAATGTGAGTGATGAAGTCCTCCACGTCTGTTACAGAGGGAGGCGGACTTGGGAAGGAGTCATTTAAACTGTCCAGCTTCTCATCCTGCAGGTCCAGGTCAATGCTGTGAGGGGGACTGGGAAAGTCCACTGAGCTGAAATTGTCTTCCTTTGAATAGACTTCTTCGATCACCTGCACTTGGACATCACTTGGCTCAGCATTGAAATCTGGACCCTCTTCTCCATCATCGTCCTCTTCATCCATGACCCTAAATCCCACTGCACTAAACCATGTGACCGTTTCAGACTCTGTCTCTTGGACATAGTCCAACTCTGAATCGATTTCAGGAGGAGGTTCAGTAATGCAAATATGGATACTTGCACCTTTGCAATTACTTCCAGTCATCAAGCTTGTTTCATCGTTGAGCTGCAAAGAGCGTTCCATGTCTGAGTGATTCTGACACCAGCTGTTGAAATTTTCATTTTCCTCTGTGTTGTCTCTGACTGACGAAGCCGTCTTTGATTCAGATTCTGTGGCTTCTTGATCTGGGATTTCAATATTTTCTATTTGATGGACTGAAATTTCCCTGTCAGCATTTTCAATGGAAATTTCTGTAGGTGCAATGTTCTCTGCATTTTCCTCCTGCTGTACAAATGCCTCACCAGGCTGGTGTTCACCAGCATCGTTGGGGATGACCAGTTCTTTTTCCGCGATCGTTCCTTGAGTTTCATCATTCCATGTTTCTCCGTAGTCCTCCAACACAGCCGGGTGGGGTTCCCTTCCTGCTCGTTCATCATTTCCTTGAGTCTCCCAGAACTCTTCACCCATGACAAGATGCTCACCAACTTCCCAGGACTTGCCTTTCCTGGAGACAAATTCACACCGCAGTTCTTCATCTTCAGTTCTTTTTTCTGGAGAGGCAAACTGGTCATTCTCCTCGGGGCACACGAGCTGATCTCGATGGCAGTCAAGTTCTTCTCCAGTGAACCTGTGGCTTCTTTTTTGTAAATGTAGCTCTCCTTTTGTCACATCCTCCTCCTCCTCACATAACACTTGAACGGGGCATCTTCCTGCTTCTTTCAGAGGCGACTTCTCCTTCATGGCATAACTCAACTCTGCAGCTGCCAATTCCTTCTCTGTGTCCTGCTCAGCCTGGATCACTTTCTTCTCTTTTAAGTGGACATCTTTATCACTGACGTCTTCTCCCCAAGTGGCCTGAGGGAGATCCTTTACCCCATCATCCACACTCATGACCTCTTTTGACTGGATAACTGTATCATTACTAGCTCTGGAGTTCTTCGATAAACAAGGCAATTCAGATGACTCCATAACCAAATGTATGTCAGTATCCAAATGTTTTGATCCATTATTTTGAATTTCCAAAATTCCAGCCATCCCTTTGTTGTCAGAACATTCACCATAGTGTAGATTCTCTGTATGATTCTGGTGTTTACAATCAACTGCCTGAGAGACAGCATTGTCAGGGCTTTCATTCATACACTGTTGTGGCCCTTTTATTGGCTCCTCATCGATTCTTGAAAACAAGCTATCAATGTAGTCAACACAGTCTTTGGTCTGTAGAGGATCAAAAAGTACTGTTGTTTGGCCTGTTACGTGGAACACACTGGAGTCATCTCTGTGCAAGGGCCCGATCTCTTTGCCTTTATCTCTGTCCTCCAGAAATGTAGAAATGTTCACGTCTTTATCCAGGGGAGTTACATTCATCACAACAGAATCGATGGCTCCATTATCTGATGACTGTGTCCTGCTTCTTAGGGGGCTCTTGGATGACAACTCTCCCTCCTCTTCAGTTTCAGTTTTTTCTTCAATTCCGGTCAGAGTGGCACGATCACCTCCTCGACTGTTCCCTGCCCTGGAGGTTATAAGCCCATCACTGTTCCTCCTGTTTATCCCTTCACCTTCCCAGTCGCTGTCTGAGAAGTAGGCAGAGTCTCTGTGTGGAGTTTCATTTCCCAGAGCCCGCCACCCTACATTCCCAGCCCCTCCCCCTGTCCATGAGTCACCAGGGGTGAGGCCATCGGTTGAGCTGGAAGTCATCGGCGACAGGACCGAGTCTGTTGGGGTGATGAGGGAAATGTCCGAGGATGGGTCCCAGTCTGGAGTGGGTGGACAAGTGTCAGGAGTGGCTGTCTTTGCCGCTACATGGTAATCCTGGGCAATGCTGCTTTGCTGTTGCAGGTTTTCTCCATCATTCGATTGAACACCAAACCACTTGGGGTTCGTGGGAAACTCCTCATGCTTAGTACCAGAATCCCTAGGACTGATGGCCTGGCCATTCGCGACAAAATGTATTTTATGAGACTCAAACGCCTGCTCTTTTGTAGTATCAAAGCCTTGATCATTCGTAATAGATGAAGAGGAATCTTCACTCAATTCTCCTCTTGCTGGTAATGCAGGACCATCCACGTCATCTTCCTTACCGGACACCATCTGGCTGTGCAGTAGACCGTTTTTTGGCATGATTTCAGAAAACACAATCTCACTTGATTGACAGTGGGAGTCAGCCCGATCATCATCACCGTCCTGCCTCTGTGGTGTAACAGCATGTCCGGACCCAATATGAAGGATAGGGATCTCAGGTCTTGTGGAAACTTTAATCTCACTGCGTTTAGCTCTCTTTGTCACTTGAGCATATATGGCCTCAGTTGGCGTCTCATCCTTTCCTCTGCTGCAGGCTCGTATGGAGCTTTCAGACTGAAAGCTGATGGTCTGAGTGGATTGCGGGTCAATGCATATGGACTCATATTCAGGGGAGAGGGGAGTGGGAGAGATGCCCGGGTCTACCTCTTTCCTGTTAGTGCCAGCATTTTGCCGAGAAATAATTTCTGTCAGAAAGGTTTCAGCTGACTGGATTTCTTTTAAGAACTCCTCTCTGGTCATTCCTGGTCTTTTAGAATCCTCGGCAGGCTGTGAGGCCTTTTCTTCCTTTTCAAGTGTGGTCTCAGAGAGGAGCGAGCGGGACCTGCGGATGCCTTTGGAATAGGCTGCTTCAGCTTCCGTGTCTGAGGGAAGGTCTGAGGAATATGCATACGGCTGCAGTCTGGATCCAGCAGGGTACAGATATTTCACCGGATCATTGCTTGGTCCAGACTCTGTTTCCACGTCCAGCCGACCCGTATCGATTTCTGTCAGAAACAAATCCCTTTGGAAGGAATCTTTAGTGACTGTTTCCTCTTCATTGTCCTTGGTTCTGGGACAAGGCTTCTCTTGCCATGATGTTCCCTTTGAGCCATACTCTGTAATCAAAGACCGGGAGCGACGCATCCCTCTGTTTGGATGGAGCACATTTGCCCATCCATCCCCATCTGATTTTTCTTCTGTCTGTTGAGTCCATGAGCTCTCTGACTTGGACGCGTTAGATTCAGTCACAGTTGATATCTCTGTCAAAAACAGATGCATAGGGGACTTTCGCGCAGCAGCCACACGCTCAGCATGAAGTTCAGCATCTTCCCTCCAGATAGCCGGCAGGATCGTGTCGAGGCGGGACTGGGTCCGTTTCATGCCTCTGGAAAAGAACTCACTCGCAGTGGGATCGGCGTCCTCAGACAAGCTGGAGTGTGCAACTGTAGTCGCACTGCTGGGTTTGTCTGGTGACATGAAGGGAGAGTCATCTTCGTCTGAGTACGTAGGACTGGATGAGGACTGCCTATCCATCTGGGGTTGGGGACGAGGTAAGTTACGATAGATAGGCCGCAGAGGATTTTCTCGACGTTTGGGAGATTCAAAATCCTTTGTACATGAATGAGAATTCTCCTTGCTGTTGTGCATCGACGTGTGTCTATTGGAAGGCTCACTGTTAGGCAAATCACAGGTTAGTGGGTCTCTGCTGGATCTTTGCATTTGTGACAGACTGTACTTTGAATAAGTACTGTAGTTTGAACAACTTTGTTGTGATTTGGCATGAGGAGGTAAAGGTGGTGGGCACATCTGAGGTGCAGGGTAGATGGGGTGGCTGGACGGAGGCAAGGATGGCGATAGCGATGGGGATGGAGGTAATGTCTGTCGGGATCGATGGAGCCCCAGATGATCCAATGTTGAAGTTGGAATTGGATCTGTCTCTATTTTCCCACCAATAGTATAGTGAGGAAGTCCTCTATATCCAAGTGGAGGGGCAGGGAGGGGCCGCGAGTGGAGGTGACTCGATGACGCGGACATAGAGCGAGGTTTGGGAGGGAGAACCGGTGCAGGAGGATTTGCAAATGATTTTTTATTTGCATCAGTCTTACTCCTCTCCTCTTCCTCTTCATCATCACCTAAATTCACGACAGAGAAGTCAGTTACCCTGCTTGAAGTGTCTCTGAACTCGGCCACTCCAGTGTTGGGGACTTGGAGTTTGACTTCACTAGATCTCACTGTCTGTGTGCTTTTATCACCAGGACGCCTATCCGCAGAACAGTAAGGAACTCGATCCTTTCCTAACAAACCACTGCGGATCTCCACCAGCTCCATGTCTCCTAGACAGTCAGCCTGAAAGGATGACTGTGACCTCATTTTCAAAGTTGGGGATTGATCCTGGGGCGTGTGTTCCTCCAATCTAATGTAGTATTCACTTGCAAGGGAGGGGCTTCTTGCACTTATCACAGGGACGACTGTTGGAGTGTCCAAGGACTGCCTGTGGTTGTTGTTCACTGTGGGGATAGATTGTGGAGGGGGAAGTGGTTTGTAGCCTCTTCTGGCATGGGCTTTCTCCCAGAAATACTCAAAGTTTAAGCCCTTGCTAGTTTCCGTAACTGTGAGGATATCATCTAGCTCAGAGGAGGACGGTGTAATTCGGTTGCCAACAGGGTCCAACAGAGGGTAAGAGGAATCCCTGTCCTGCCTAACGTAGTCTTTCTCCCGCTGCCGCTCATTCAAAGTCTGGAAAGCATGTGGACGGAGCAAGTCCCAGCGTCTTTCAAAGGACTCCTCACTTTCTCCTCTTCTTCCTCTGCTTTCTTCATACTCCTCTTCCTCATCCTCTTCTCCAGTGCTCCCCCTTGCTATTCCCCGCTCCGCTGCCAGAAGGGAGGAGAGCAGCAGGAATATCTCTGCGACACAAGGGCGCTGAGAAGGAGGAAGCCAGCAGGACTGCATAATCTCGTACCTGAGAGGGGGAACAAAGGCTTGTAAAGCTTCGTATGTAGAATTACAAGTGCAAACAATATTTCCTAACCAGTAATCTGCATGGGAAAGTTTGAGTCGTGGCTGGGCCAGTGTGATTTGTCGCTCCCGAATGACAAAGGTCAACACCTCTTCATCGCTCAGATGTCGGTGAGGCTGAGAGCCAAACTCAAACAGCTCCCATATCACCACCCCTAGCGACCTGCAATTCAGAAAAAGTCATGCTAGTTATTGAAAGTAAAATTACTGATGATCAGGACAGAAGCAGCTGACTCACCATCCAACATAGTAAGTAAAAGGAAGCACTCAATCCTTAAGATGGTAGTACAATAATACAATAACAACCCACCAAACGTTGCTGGTCTTAGTTTGGTCGGTGACAATAAGCGACCCTCTGTACTCCTCCAGCAGCTCTGGGGCGATCCAGCGCAATGGAATCCACAGTTTGTCTGGTGTCAGGTAGTAGTCCTCCTGCACACATGATGCTTTTAGACTGAAATATCATAAGCATGTTCAAGCTTCACAGATTCATGGATGTAACCCACTTTATAATGGTTGTGGGAGAGTCCATAATCGCCGATCCTAACAGTCAGGTCTGAGGTCAGCAGGCAGTTCCTCAAAGCCAGGTCACTGAAACAAAAATACTAATTGAACCTACTAGTCCATTATTAGGAATAGTATCTGAACTCAGATTGACCTGTGAATGTAGTTGTTCTCGTGAAGATGCAGAAGACCTGAAGTGATCTCAAAAGCCATGCGCTGCAGAGTCAGTAGGTCACGGGTCGGAAGGTCAGGGGTCATTCCATCTGACTTACGCTGGGCTCGCAGGTACCTCTTCAGGTCGCCCTTCAGAAATAGGCCAGAATGATTAAATTCAGTTGTTCAACTGTGTTCCAGAATACACTCATTCACAGAGGGTGTGTGTTTATTGGTGGAGCTGGGTAAGCATCTGCAAACACGTAATGTAATGTAACAAAACTCCCTTTCTAAATAAATTCTGTCCCAACTCTACAACTGCAGTCAGCACTGTAGTGCAGACGAACGTCCATACTGGGTACTCACCCACTCACTAAAGACATGCCTGGATATCTGTCATTACATTAACATGTAATACAAAACCAGGAAAGCATTGAGACAGCACATACTTCCTGAGTATATTTCACATTTCTTTAAAAACAGAATACAATCGAGCCAAAACTTTGATAAACAAACATTGCCGATCACATAACCTCCACAGCACAGGTAAAAATATCTCCTATTCCAAATGTAAAAAGGCAGATTCCCACTTACCAACTGGCAGAACTCCATAACCAGGAGGAAAGGGATGCTCTCACTGCACTGGCCCAAACACTGAAGGATGTTGGGATGCTTAAGGCTCCTGACGAGAAAAGACAACGCTTTAGTTCAGAAGTGAGTAAACACAAATTAATTCTGCCTCATTCTATAACCATTTTTCTGGACATCGGTCACATCTTAGTTTAGTTAGCTGGTTGCCCTATTAAAGGCTTGATTTCAAAAGCGAATTATGTCTCACCTGTAAGGCTCTGACTCTGCCAAAAACTTCCTCTGCTCAAGAGGGCTTGCACTGACCCGAAGCTCCTTCACCACCACCTGAGAGGAGCTGCAGTCGCAAAGGACTTCAGCCAGAATCACCTGCAAGAGATTGATGGGGAACAACATGGAGAGGCGCCAACAGGAAATGTACCGGCAGTAATGCTGCGGTGAGTTACGACGCTGGGCCGCTGCCAGTTATAAATAAGAACACATTAATCCAGGGCTGTTTATGAAGGCACTTCTGTTTAAGTGGCAACACAAAATGGCAACATCTGAATCTTACCTTCCCGAACCAGCCATTTCCTATTTCCTGCAGGTAGTTTAACGTGTGTCTTTTGAAACACTGCGACTTGGAGTCTGTGGAGAGACAGAGCATATGATACATTATATATAGCTTAGACAATGTTTCAACACGTGAAGCAAAATGCTGCTCCTTCCGAGAGATGGATTCATTCATGAATGCTTATTATACATTAAAAAATGATTTAGAGTTAAGTAGAAAAAAAAAATCTGATTAAGTATTTGACCATCCAATGGATGCTAAAAAGACTTGTCTGTAACAACATAAATATGAAAATACATGTAGAGGCAAAACTGAATTACAAGCAGGCTCATGTTGTTCAGACTGTCCTCATCAAACGGCAACATCATTAATGGCCATTGTACTCATTTATTAAAGCAGCTGTGATGAATGCGATTTTAAACACTATAAAAACGCATGTAGTAGTTTTAGTACACAAAAACGCAATATTAAACTTTGACAGTCACATGTTTAAACACAGATCGTCCACAGACAACTATTAAGTCATTTTCCTATTGGGCGGCTCTTCTTTGTCCCACCCCTCTGACTGCAGTGTGTGACGTGGGAGAAAATACTATTAAAAAAATGTTTTCTGGAAATTACGGTTACACTTTACATCCAGGTTCTCATCAAGGAATGATATAACATGCTATCGAGTGATGATCATCCTCCCCAGAAGAAGATTTCTGCTGAAGATCTGCACTTCTATTGGGGTAACTGAACCCCCTTTCTGAAATGGTGTGGTTCTGATTTTCGTTCCAGCCAAACATGCACATAGTGGTTAACCTGGGAGGTGTCAGCTGAAGCAAGCAGAACCAGACTGACAATGAACTGATCACAGTCTTCATACACCTGGTCGGTGGAAAAGTGTCCTCTTCATTGGTTGGAATAAAAACCAGCACGCACTGTGATCCTCTGAGGACCAATTTAAGACCCTTGGTTTAGATGCTCTAGCCTTAACTTGCGTTGGTGTCAGCAGTGCAGAGGAAGTAGGAGCCCTCCACCATGAACCACCAGCCTTATCTACAAAATAGTTTTCTAATCTCAACATTTGTGGCTATTACACATAGGGTTTTACCTCCACCGTCCTGTAGGGCAGAACAATTGGACCGGTCTCTGACTGGTAAGGTGTACACCTCAGGGAGGGACGGACATGATGAAATGCTGTCCTCCTGGATGGGACTGGACCCCCCAGAACACTCTTCCCCATCGGCATTGTCAAACTCCTGGTTAGGCCACAGAAGCCAAGAACACAGATTAAAGAATCATGACGTAAATATAGTTGGAACATTAGTGAGTCTGTTGCGAATGTTGCAGCAGATTTCTTTATTATTTATTTTATTTGCTTTCTCGGACGAACTTCAAGAGGTAGTGACTGACACAACATGGAAACTGAAGTAAAAATGTGAACAATATTATGCGTGACGATGATGTGGATCAAATGGTTCACTGGGTGTGCTATTTTGCAACATCAACATTAGAGTCATGCTTCCGTCTCCTCTCTCTCTCTAGTGCACAGTTCAGTATTCATCAAGTCAAACCTAAATATAACACACAAGCAGTGAGCAGAAAAAGAGAGGTGAATAAATCTCTTACATGTTGAAGACTTACATTGAACCCCACTCCTCCTCTTTTGCAGCACAGACAGGTGAGGAGCAGCAGAACAAAAGACACCAGTCCGGAACAAGAGATGAGGATGACAACATAGGTCGGGGGAGAGAGGGAAGCTGCCCGGGTCTGAGAAACTAAGAACACACAAGCGGGAAAAATATTTTACATCGCTGTTCATTTGCTTTGTGGTTAGATGCATTTATTAGCTTGGAGTCAATGAGCACAACACTTGTAAACCTCAGTGAGGTGGCAGTGCAAAATCTTGTTCTGAGAGACAACCTTTAGAACATGGAGGTGCACCCCAGCAACCAGTTGACTTCAGGGGATATTTAGAGGATGAAGCAGGGGTGGGACACTTAGTCCACTATGCTGAAAGTGATCTGTTAAACAGTAAAGAATCCAAGAATGCAAGTAGGAGAGATTACCATTCCAGTTAGGAAGAAAGCATGGGGAGAAGGAAACATTGGAAATAGCATTCCACTTAGGTAACACGGTTAAGAAGCAGGGGAGTTGTCAAGTAGGTAAAGAAGGAGCGCTCAGTGGGAGGGGGTGGCAACTGGAAAAGAACGACTCATATCAGAAAGGTTCAGTACTCAGGTAAGAGAGGGAGGGATCAGCACATTTGATATTTGTACCTCAAGTTGGTCGATTGTGGGAAGTGTAGCATCTGTAGGAAAGAAAAGTGGTAGTGCAGGTTGGTTAAATACCCTTCAGTTGTCGGCTCGAATTCCAATCTCATAGCCAAAATAAGACAGAGCAGTGGATACAGAGGGTACCTATCCTGTGTTAGCAGACATTACCCTAGCAGTTTTAGGACAGTAGTAGGAAGCCATGTTTGAGTCAAACATAAGCTTTAGGAGCCACTGAATAGACTTTAAAGTGTACTCTTAACAATTGAACACTATATTTGTCAAAAATGTGGTGCTCTATCTATTAAATGAATGGCCTATTTGCAAAATATTGCATATTAAAACGAATCACAGTCAGCGAGACCTCCGTGCAAATTAATAGCTACTATCAGAGGGACACACTTTGTGAACCCTGTTACCAAAAATATTCCGAAAGGACATCTCGGTGCACATGCTGTTGAGGAAGTTTAGTGCCAGAACACCCTCTCTCCCTCATAAATATAAACGCTCACTCATGAGGTCAGGATGATACTGTAAACAATGCATGCATAAATTTCAGAGTGACTTTAATCATTCATGGAAATCCTAAAAATACATTCCACTATGAAACCAATGACACAGCACTCATGTACCAACACCTCATCGCATGTGGTAATGTTGACAGTGACATAGACGAAGGCAGAAATGAGGCTGGCCCCCTAAGATGTCAGTAGGCCCCATAATACCAACTATAACGTCTGACAGAACAAGTGGACTTTCATGTTTCCCTAGACAGACGTCCAGACAGACTCTGAATATAAATAGGACTCTATCACAGGGCCTATTCCCTCAGCCACCAGCTCCAATCAAAACAATACTCCACATTTCACAACCACAAGCCACAGAAAGGGGGAGAGGGCATTTTTCGGGGGGAGGTAACAGCGGTGGCATAAATCTGACCCATAATCTAGACCTGCTAACAAGAAAAAGAGCGATTTGAATCCAAGGAAGGACGGCCTATACCATCCTAACATCCCCAATATTTCCATTGTATCGCGCAAATATAAAAGGGGGGACCCTTCCCCTCACCCCTGCTTCTATTTTCACAGAGTCAGTCCCTGCAATAATATTTCGCAGTGTGTTACAGGGAGAAAAGACACACAGGCCTCTCATGACTACATCACCCTCCTGTCTCCAGCATCCCTGTCAGTTGATCAACCCTCCTCCGACTCCTCTCACCTTCTCTCTGCGGGGCTCCGAGCGCTCTCTCCGGGCTCAAGTACGACATGATCCCCGCCAGCACCACCATCACCCAGCAGTGTGGCCGCATCGCGTCCGGCCCAGCAAAAACAGCATCCGAGCTACGGTGCCTACGGTCCTCTGTCCCGTCCTCCCCGCCACGGTCTACGGGCTCTCGCCGTCTCCCCCTCCGCGGTTCTCCTTGTGATAAAGAGCGTCTCCTCGCCTTCCTCCCCTCCTCCTCCCCCTCCTCCGCCTCTAATCCGCAATTAAACACGGTGTGTCAGAGTCTCTATTGTGCATCATCAGCTCGCTCCATCGCCGACATCTAACCGCCGTTTCTTCGCTGAAATCCGTCTTTCTGCTCCGCTCCGGCGGAGATGGAGGAGTCTATGTTTTTCTCCTCCGCCAGCCTACGTCACACTCACACGGCGCGCATTGTCATGATCCAGCTCCACCACCATCATCATGAAGCTAAAAAAACCCACCATTATATTCCCGCAGGGCGCTGATGTGTAAAGGTGGAATCCTAAATTAGCCTTTTTATGTAGCACATTTTAATGTCACACCTTTAAAAACGAATTGATTATATACTTAGATCTGTTGTTGAGTTAGGGACTTACAGACTTCTATTTACCAAGACGCTCAAGTTTAGGGATCTAAACTCAAGTCCATGGCCCTCACAAAGCAGAATAAGACAGGAAACCTCGCAATGAAAGCATTCCTTCCCGTCTGATCAGAGAAGCAATGACAGCAGAACCCATACTGGTTCAAGGGTTCCCTCATCTTAAGCGGCCCTCATCTTTTGCCATAGAATCTTGTGGAACGACACCACAAAAGCAAAGTCCTAAGTGTAATGGATGATGCAAAACATTATCAACTGTTGGTGGGGGCTGGGCTTCCCGTCTGTTTAGCGTCTTCCCACATGAGAGGTCAGCCGATGTGGCTCTATGAAGCAGTTAGTCAGGCTGCCGCCTGTGTGTCTACATGGTGAGGTGTTTCTGGGCGTGTCAAACTGACACAGGGGTCCAGGACAGATACTGTTGGGACATGGAGCATCTCTTCTTGCAGATTCAGATGTTCCAGAGTGCAGGATCCCTGGACTAGATGGCACTTAGGACAACTTAGGACAACTAGCAGACACACTGTTGAGGGTCTGGGTACTGTCTCATAAGGGGTCAGCAGTTCTACATTATAGTCAGTGGCCAGGCCAAGACGGTCTTTAAAAGGATTAGATTCAGTGCGGGATAGATATGGAGGCTGTTCGTGCCTTGCTTTCTATGAGAGACTATGAGGGTGGCGAAGAAGGTGAAGATCTGGTTGGTCTTGAAGGAAAGGTGTTCAGTAGTGGTAATGTGTTCTCTAATCCTGAGGACCTTGTAGACAAAAAAGATCAGGAATTTGTCAATGAATAAAAGAGTGGCAGGTGTAACAGAATTAATAAGACCTGCAAATGTAAACAAATTCCCAATGTGAATTGCATGATCACCAATATTTCCATAACTTGCTACATCAAGCTAATATTAAATGTACAGTTGACATAAATACAACTTTGTCAGAAGAAAGTATCAAATGATTACAGTGAACTTGATCAACACACACACACAGCTGCTTACTTGCTTCTACTATCAAACATTCCAAATAGTCCTCCAGTTTACACTCACTACCAGTTCTGTGACTCCGGCACTCAATATTATACAACACTATGTTATATAACACCTTCATACACCGTTAAAAATGAACCTATTGACCATACTGTAGATGCGAAACGCAACACATTGAACCATATATATATATATATATATATATATGGTGGTTGTTCTGCACAGAAAATATCAGAAAGAGAACGCGTTGTGCCCATCAGACAACACAAAAATTTAATTAAGTTAAAATAAAAACAGATTCATTGCATGTTATGACTTTCGTGAAGACTTGTAGATGACAAGCATGATACAACATAACACGTTGGCTGGTGTGATGAAATAAATGACAGTGAGCTGGTTCCTCTCAAAATCACACTTGGCTCTGTAAAGCCATGTGTCACCCTTCCAGGGCCAGTTTATGGTTGAAGACAGCTTGAGCTCCTATGAGGCCGACCATCTGTTGTCCTGACGTGTTCATGAGGAACATGCTGCTGCAGCACAGGAGACACATGATGACCCTGACCTGGATGATTAGCTCAGAAGCAAGTGAGCAGAGAGTCAGTCACCTGGATGGCCAATACATACAACTAGAAAGAAAACATTCCTCCGTGTTGAATGTCATTTTAAGAAGACGGACAGGTCATGATTTTAAAATCTCTTCTCTCCAGCTGTCCCGATCCCGCCTCTGCCTCTTCCTGGCTAGTTCAGGGAAGTAAGCACTGTTGTACGGTCGTTCTCTGTCGTTCAGCTCCATCCGTGGATCTTTTTCCTTTCTGTTCCTTTGAGCCATGAGTGCTTCAGCTCTCCTTCTTTCCTCAGCCTCCCTCTGCAATCGCTCAGCCCGCAGTGTCTCAATAGAACTGGAAAAAAAAGGTTGAATCACCTGTTAGATGACATTCATGGCACAAGGATAATTCTGTCAATGACATTACCTGTCTCTGCTGCTCTTTTTCACTTTGTCCCTTTTGTCCTTTTTCTTGCTCTTGTGTTCCTTCTTGTAATGAACCCCAAGGGCTTTCTTGATGTCTTTAAGTGGGTCCAAACTGTCTTTCAGTCGACAGTCCCTCTTCTCACGCTCCTCCTCAGAGATTCCCTTCTTCTTATCACTTTCTTTTCTCTCCTCTTTTTCCGTGCTACCTTTCATATACCAGGGCGTGACCTCTGTCCCCGGCTGGGGACCAAGGGACACAAGCAGGCCGATGGCCCGCTCCTGCCTCTCCTGCAGGGACAAAAACAAGTCTGAAACACAAAGGCAAATCCTAAACAAAGAAACAAAGCATTCTTCGCAAGATATTTGTATAACATGAACATATAACAATTAGCAAGCATTTGAAAGTGTAAAAAAATCAATTTAACACAAGTATAGAGGAGAGGTTAACATGTAAAAAAGATATGTACCTGCTCTTCTTTCTTCTCTTTGAGATACTCCTCATTTCCCTTCTTTTCTGAGGACTCTTCCAAAGGAAAAAGATTGAGATGTTCCAGCTCTCCATTCTTCTGACTAGGTCCTGCTTCGTCAACGCCTTCCTTTTCTCCAGCAGCCTGTAGGGCAATTCTGGCTTTCTTTCGGAGATACTCAGTGCGAGCCTGCAGAACATAAGAGAGGGAGAATTGTCAATGAAAAAATCATGATGGCGTTCAGATTTTCACTGAAAAAAACAGCTTCATTTTGAGATGTGTCACAATATAAAACATGGTGACAACAAGTGGACCACAACCATAGAAACCAGGATGACCACCGGGAGCACCTTGTCCAGTCCCTGTACACTGACACCAACGACAAAACATATTCATCTATAATAGGCATTTCAGTAAAAAGGAGTTGGGTTATTCCCAATCGACAGCTAAACACATACTTCTTTTCTTTTGCCCAACTTTTTTTCTCTGTAATGTACGTTTGCGTAACCCTTTATTTACCAGTTTATTGGATTTAGTAAAGAACCGTCTACTGGACAGGACTGCAGAGAGTTTATTCTGAAACATGATGGAGGAGTCACGTTCATAGTGACCCTCAACACAACACATTTGTTTCCCTCCTAAGGACTGTAAAGTTAAAATTCGTCATTTTAAGTTACATATTATGTTTGAGTGAATGAAAATAACTGGACGATTCTGAACAGCCAATCGATCAGTTGGGGACAGTTTCATGACGTGTACCAGTGGTCATACTGCTGCGGATGACTGCCGATGACTTCATGGCAAACGTTACGTCACCTCTTGCTCAGCTCGTTCCACGCGTCTCTTGGCCTCGCGTTCCTCCGCAGCCGCTTGCGCTTCATCTCGACGCACGCGTGCGACGTTGTCTTTGTTGCGCACGTGCCAACTTTTCTTCGGCAGGATGTTCATTGTTGTTGCAGCTAAAGTTAGCAGCTAGCTTAGCATGGACTGCAAACATGGACCAGAAATACAAAGTTTCTTGATTAAATACATTCCGAAATCGACTCGCGTTTAGAGACATATATTGAGAAAAGGAACGACCAATTAAACGCCTTTTTAAACAGAGAAAAACAGTCATAAAGACACCGATGGTGTTAGCTACCTTCAGCCTGAGCTAAATCCTGTCTATCGTCACAACTTAAATTTGCAATCGCAACAACCCTCCCCACTCAAGTATCACGATACTTAACTGTGAACACAATTTCGCTCCACCAGTTCGAGGAAAGCAAAGGAAATCACCTTACCAATAGGTAATCAGCTGGCTAGTCCCAACACAGTTCCAAACAGGAAGTTGGCACAACTTGTCACAACATGATCTTTGCACTAGGTGGCGGTATAATCACCGTTTCACCTCAAGCCTTTCGGCGATCTACTTCGGGCAAACGTCATTGCTGTCTTACCTATTATATTCGTTATTATAGACAAATGTAGTGACGGACTTATAAAACTTCAGACCGAGACTTATCGAAATAGTTATGAATGTGCTCCCAGGTGTGCATCTGAGTGTGTGAATGGTGTGTGTCCTGTGATGAACTGGCGAAGAAGTAGATCTGAAAAAAGACATTATTATGATTATCATCATCATCATCATCATAATCATTATTATTATCATTATTATTATTATTAGTAGTAGTAGTAGTAGTAGTAATAATAATAATAATAATAATAATAATAATAATAATAATAATAATAATAATAATATGTTGTTGTTGTTGTTGTTGTTTATGATGGCACGTTATTAAAAAGCATTTTCCTAGTTGGTGGGATCCTCACTGACCATGGCAATAAAGCTCATTCTGATTCTGGTCAAAGGAAGGAAGAGTGGAAAGCGATAGACTTGTGGTGGACCCCATCAAGAGTGGGTTGTTGATATCATAGCCGTGAGGAAAGACTGCAGAACATTGGGACGTCGAAATGTAGTCATCGCAGTGGACCCATTTAGTCCATGGGTGGAGTGTAAAGCATCTAAACAAGTTGAAAAGGACCAGGAAATTCAATATACTTTCGGCTGAGTTGGACCCCCTGCTAGCGGCATTTGATGTGTGTTTTGAGCCATGTAGCCATATTGGTTCTGTCTCTAATACTTTTTTGTGACTCAACTCCTCAACAGCAAAAAAAACCTGTTTCAGGGAAGTCCAGAAAAGGACAAGATTTTTTTATTTTCTTTTAGAAAAATCACAAACCACACAATCATACCCTTAATTAAATATTACTCTATTTATTTCATTGACACAATCACAAATATATTGTCATCTAAATGTTGTGTTCATGTCATTTAGAGTCAAGTGCTCCTTTAATGCACTGGAGTCTGATGCAGGCGGCTCAACTCCTGGAGCTGCTTGACCAGAAACTGCTTGTCACGACCCTCCTGCGAACCATCTTTAGGTCAGTATTTCACTCACATGAAAAGGGAACATGATTCTTTCATCAAGGACTTACCAGTTTTAGCTGAGCTTTCAGCAGTGATACACTTTTTCCATAGACAGAAGCCAATGCTATGAAGTAACACATTACCACACTGTAGGTGATAAAAAAGGTTCATTTACCTGAGGTCATTTGCACATGAGTCAGTATATATCCATGAATGACTGACCATGAGAGGGAAAATAATGGGATGGAGAAGGCTTGAGAGCCAATGAAGAACAGAAACTCCTGCGCAACTTCAGGAAGTCCATCAAAAGAGGTTGGAACAACTGCCCACATGCTTGGGAAGGAGCGGAAAGGCCCACAGCCCATGGAGGGATGGATCCTGAGAGGAAGAGTTATTAGATCTCACTGCAGAGTCCAGATCACAACACGTGCAGTTAGACCTCAACAGATAATTTAAAGGTGAATCTGATACGTACATTGTATAGACACAGTACTCACACAGCTACACTGTAGATCATGACCACCAGGGACAAGGCCCAGCCAAACAAAAGGACCACCAGGAAGAAGAACGTAGACGTTATGGAGCGAAAGGTCTTCTGGGCAGGACGGCAGTTATAGAAGAGTGTAATCTACAGACAAGAGCAACTATTTCAGTCACTGATGTGTAAGACAAAGTGATTAATTGATGATTAAAATGACCTTTTTGCAGTAGAAGAGGATGACAAACTTTATCGTGTTGAGAAGTGGCAGCAGAGGGCAGAAGAGAGCTCCCGCCCACACCACCGTCTGACTATAAACCAGGCCCAGCACATTGGAGGACACCTCAAACACCTGGCGACCCATAAACTGAGTCATCTTGTTGGGCCAGTTGTCGACCAAAATCCTGAACACATGTTAATACATCACAAGGGTGGAAGTGTGTGGACTTGTGTGGACTGCTAACCTGCGTGGAAACTCCACTAAGACCAGAACAGCAACAGTGATGAGAAGGTCAAAAAGAGTCAGTTTATACATCTCCTGCCCCACTCGGGTCTCCCAGCACTGAATATGGAAAGGTACATTTAAGGGAAAGGTTAAACAACCAAACATTAATATGATGAAAATGTTTAAAAACAAAATAATGACAGCAAAACAGGGAAAACAGGTTCAAATTAGCTATTACGTTTGTCTATAATTGAAATGTTTATCATTGTTATAACTGGCTTAACAATTGTATTTATGAATAAATATTGTCATTGAGTGGAACGTTATAGAGCAGAGATGGGCAACTAAATTTCTAGTGGCAGTGACATCACGTACTGGCAGTGTTGTCAGAGGATGTCAGAGAACTGTTATTAATATAAATCAACGCATGATGGGGGCGAAAAGATGGATTACAGTAAATAAAAAATGCAACACTCGAATTAATTCAGATGAAGCAAATTGCATTTGTACGCGAAAATGAAAACACACTACCAAAAATCAGAACAAATATTTTTAGCTCAAAATAAGGACTAAATAAAGAAATAAAAATAGGGTTAAAGATATAAATACAGATCTTGCCCATGTCCATAATGGATTGGATTAGATAGCCTTTACATGAAAATGAGTGGTGGGAACACGCAATATGACTGATTTGATGGCATCAAAATATACTTTATTTAAATTAGCGTCAGCATACTGTATTGATTTACTAGATTTGCAATGATTCACTGAAAAAACAAGGAGTAGCTTTCAAAGGACTTGACACATTTACCTGGTAAAGTTCATGGTTGTACCCGCACAGTTGGCAGTTCTCTGTAAATCCAGCGCAGGTGATCTGGGCCCAGAGAGAGTACAGTAGAACGCCTAAACTTACCAGACGCAAGAAGACAGCCCTGGACACAAGATCATTTTCATACAACATTCAATTATAGATATAACTGTAGGTTTCATATTGTTGGATTAGATGAAATGGAACTGTAAACACTAACCTCAACAAAGACACGATGACTGTGGTGCTGGGCGAGTACTGCTCCACGTGAGCAATCTGGTCACAGAGCAGAGGGACCAGGAAGTTCCCGGTGGTGATGACAATTGATGGGAGGTACTCAAATATGAGCCCCAGAATCCCACCCTCACCACTTCTCTCCTGTGAGGCAGAGAGACCTCACGTTTGACCTCAGTCAGGTGACATGGTGGCGAGAATATTACCTGACTGAAAACGGTCGCCCTGAAGATGCAGTAGAAAGCTGCGATGATGAGTCCGAAAGCGAGCAAGGCTGAGAAAATCCGAACAGAGTATAAAAGAATTTTCCTAAATGTGTTCAAAGCAGCGTCCTTTTTCTTCAGTCTCTCCTCCTCCAGCTCCACCTAAAGGACAAGCGCATAAAAGGTGGGTGAAAAGAAGAACATTTTGAGCAGTGACAACCATTGTTGAGATGACAGATTATGGTGCTAATGACCGATTATGATCAATAAACCCCATAATCTGCCGTTGATACATTGTCTATCCCAGGTATGCAGGTGATAGGCATACGTCTACCCATCCACAATCTGTCAGGCAGTTACACTTGCACTTGTTCCCGGCTATTTTCACTGTTCCTGAGGCGTCCTTTCTTTCAGGACCAAAGCTGTCACTGTCTCTGACCTGCAGCCAGTAGCGTATGCTGTTCTGCTTCAGTTTAGTGTCTCTGTCTCCAAGGAAACCGTAGTCCCAGCTGGTGAACACAATCATGCTGTAGTTGCCTACTGCGCTGCCTCCCGTTGCCACGGCAACTCGAGCTACTGACCCCATCCTGTAAATGCAGCGGGACAGGACGGGCTATGAATACAACATCAACCATTCTCTGAAATCTCTCAGCGACTGACCGAGTGATGATACAGAGGAGACAAAAGGCAAAGTAGAACACGGCTGTGAAGAGGTAGGCCAGCGGGATGTTGTAGGCAAAGCTGTTGTCTCCAGCTATTGTGTTGCTGTAGAAGCCATAGAACATGTACCAGTACTCCATAAACCCCTGAGAAAGAGATCATCACATGTATATCAAGTAATTCAGTTATGGCAGTATAAACTATAAACATCACGTGTATCAAATATTGATCAAGATCTGCTCCCAGATATATAAAAACTGACAGTTTGTGTTGAAAAAAAAAGCACAATATACACAATACACAATTACACACTTGAGTACAATTCTTTGCATTGAACCAAGCTCTTAACTTTTGATTTAATTTATTTTAAATGAAAACTATTTAAATTATATTTTCCCATAAAATGTGGTTCATTAATTTTTCTTTTTCCCCTTTTCTCATTGCATTTTCATGCATTTTTTTCTCTAATGAGAATTCATCTTAAAATGCTTCTTATTATATATCAATATATTTTAGTGTATATATTGACTTCTTCAGTTTATTTATGTATTTTTTTCAAATACGTGTGTGTGTGTTCTTGTACTTCTATGCACTTAGGTTTAATTTTGGTGCAGAGTCATGGTTAAGGCGAGCCATTTGTTTTGGATGGTTAGGTTTAGTTTAAGAGGCTGGAGAAAGCATTATGGAAAACCTCACAACACAACAAGAAACCTCACAACGTCCCCACAGGGTGTGTGGTGCATTTTATATGATACGACCCACAACAGACCAATGAATGAACACATTAACATTTTTGAATTTATTAAGCCTAAATTACACCATATTGGTCAATGTATAAAGTAAAGTTACACAAAAATAAAATATAAAACTAAAGCAGTCTCACCGTTCCAGAGAGTAGGTCGAGGAAGTAACTGTAGAAGACCAATAGCCCTGGAGAGCTTGGGTTGTAGTTCCTACATTCCTTGGGCCCTAAATTATGCAAGTTCATATCAAACATCCTCAATAAACTGGAGCTTCAATAGTTTCTCTACAGATCAGCTTCTTCAATAGTTAAGGCCATGTTTCCACAATGTATGAAGCAGCTGCAGGGGTAGAAACTAAACTTAAAAGCAGGTTAGAAGAGAATATAGGGAGTGAAAAAACATGACAAAACAAAAAAAGTCAATGACTCACTGACTTTATCATCATGGACCCCTTTTGATAAATATGGACCATTGAAGGACCAACAACCTCAAGTTGACACAATGTTATTGACAAATAGGTGTCAGTACCAGTGCTGTTCACGAGGCTCGACTCCTCAGATCTGAAGATAATGCTGGGGATCAGGACAAAGCCAGCGATGAGCAAAAAAGAGATGAAGTTGAGCATCACTAGGAACCGCAGGAAGAGGAAGTAGGACTGAACTCCACCGCCAAAATTCCCTGTGGATGCAAGACATGCTGAAAACATGATAAAACTAGAGCTGCTCTTCTTAAGGTGTAGTTCACATGAAATCACCAATGAAGCATTTAACATCAGATCGTGCATTCTCCTGTCCTTGTGGTAAACTCAGTACACTCCAAATAAAACACATGTAATCTGACTTACCTCCAATCTTCTGCAGAGATTTCCTCCACAGAGTGAAGAAGTAGCCGACTTCTTTGATGTTGTCTTTGACTTTGAGTAGATATCTGGCCCGTCGCTTCACCCTTGAAGCAGTCTGCATCTGCTGTGCATGGCTGGAATAACATTAAATGCTGAGCATCCAAACAGGTCGAACATTGCTTGAATTGTCTGAACCGGCCATTTTGAATTGAAATTATTATTTATGTTTTCTACCGTACAGCTCTTTTCACTGCCATCGACAGAGGGATGTTCCTAAGCTCCCGGTCTGGTTCACTGAGACCTTCTTCATCCTCACCCTCCACATTGGCGTCTGAGCTCCAGTTGAACTGAGGGTTGTTCTCATTGGACCATTGAGATGAGCGCCGTTGCAGCACCTGTGGGCCGCTTGAGTAAATAGAACCTGGGCGTGGTGCGGGATGAAGCAGAGAAGACAAAGCTGAGAGTAAACATCAACAAATGAAAACACAACAAATGAATAATTGGGTTGAAAACACGTTGTTGGAGACAAACCCTCTCTGCCGTCGTATAGAGAGTCTCCTCTCAGAGATTCCATGTCCTTAAATCCGCAAGTCTCTTCTCCAAACTCCTTTGACGCTTTCTTCCAACAAGTTTAAATTGAAAACCTGATGAACACAAAAGGAATCCTTGTATGTTGTCTTTAATCTGTCGGCTCGCCACTGCTGGACTTCACCCCCTTCATAAAAAAAAAAAAAAAAATCAGGCGCTCAGGTACTTCCTTGAGAGAGTTAACCCTTTATTGACCAGCAAACCGGCTTTTTTACATCAATGCAGCCCCATAAAAAGCAGAAGAAGAACCTTAAATACTGCAAGGAAATAGAATGCATTTACATTTTAGCTGCAGCACAGCATATTCTTTTCATCCAAGCGGGTAAATACTTAAACAAGACAAGAGTAGAGAATGACGTATGAGGTGGTTTTGTTCAGGGACCACAATTTGTTGGAAACAAAACAAGACAGATGAAAATAAAAAAAATCCTTTAGGAGCCTGAAAAGCAGCGGCTTATAGTTGAATTACTAATTCAACAACAACAAATTGATTGAAACAGTGTCACCTATCTATTAAACAGGCAGCTAGTTTGTAATGTAAACCACGTTGCACTCTTCAGTCTAACATTTGGTCTCGTTTAAATGGCAGTGCAGATGTTTTGGCAGTGAAATACATGAGAGAAAAGTTCCAGCTGATTTTTCTAAAATCAATGTCCTTTCAGATAGTGAAATCAGATGAACAAAAACATAGGCAGGAAAACAGGATAGGTCCATGACACCGTGGATGAGATTCACATTTGTTGGAATGTTGCGGTTAGACAAATGTAAACAACACCGTTTTATTTTGCATTTAAGCTCAAGCTGTAGCTTTGCATTAGTGCAAAAGTAAAGCATGAGGATGCGATCAGCAGCCACAAACCAAACCTGACTCCTTATTGGGTTAGAAAAGTAACATTTGTCTCTTATAAATGTTCACAGTGTTTCATATATGGGGTGAGATAGAAGCATTTCCCTCCAATGAGAGAAAAGCGTGTTCTGATTTATGTCATAAATTCATGGTTTTCAAGGACTCAGTTCAGTATTTCATGAGCCTATGGTTAACATCAGAGTTTTCCATGTGGGCATGACTTCCAGACAGCCACACTTCACTGAGGAGTTTATCGTCAGGGTAGCCAGCAGGGAAATATTCCTGGTCTCCAGCAGCTCCAGACTCACAGCATGCTACATTACCAGACAGTATAACAGATGTTGTTCAATTGCTGGTCGAGCAACTGATGGATTAAATGTTTTTATTTTAAGGTAGAGCACTGAACCAGCTCTACTTAACTTTAGTATGAAAAAGATTTATTTTGATTATTCAATTACAATAACTCATTGAGGGATTATGTTAATGGGCATTGAACACTATAGAAGCACAAAAATATGTTGATCTATGCACCTAGTGCAACACTCATCACCAAGAACCTCCATTGTGATCCTGAGCTTATGTCTACAGATTCAAATACAATATGATCGTTCCTGTGTCAATTATTAAAATGAGATTAACTAATAATAAAACCTCTCATTACTCAGATTCATTTTTATTGAGTCCCAATCCTAGAATGTCTGAATCCTGAGCTCTTCCCGAAATATTCCGAACTTCAATGAATCCATATCCCCCGTAGGAAAGCATGATGATTTTATGAGCACACAATCTGCGAAATATTCCTGGACTTGACAACAGCAAAAATAAGAGTCTGGATGTTTCCAAAAATATATCTGTTCACAGTAAAAGCCATTCATTCAGTCTTCTTCGTCTTCCCATCTCTTGTCTCCTCCCTGTCCGCTCTTTTCGTTCCCTTCAGGGCTCGGCCCACTATGATGCAGCACACAGCAATGACTTGCATGATGAAGTAGATGGACGACCAGTAGTTGATGGTATCGGAGGCCTTCAGCAGCACGAAGCCCATACACATGTAGTCATAAGCCCGCATCTTGAGGAACCAGTGGACCCAATCGAAGACGTTCTGACCTTGTGGACCAAGCTTGGATCGGACGCCTGCCTCCATGGCAGACTCGGCAGCGATGCAGAGAGGTATGGTGAGGAAAGACAGGTAGTACCCGGGGTGAAGTCCGTGCCAGTAGGCACTGATCAGCATGGTCCAGCCCGCCCTGAGAATCCAGCGCAATGAATCAACAGTGTTTGATTTTAAGGGTTCAGATATGCAGCCTCACCTGAGAGTGTAGGCTTTGAAGGGAGCGTTAGGGTAAATGTAGTGATGGAGCCACCACTGCACCGTCATGTTCCAGTATCTCATTCCATGTCGCACCTTCACACAGAAGTCTGTGTTGTAACAGTCGATGTTCTGGATTGTTTTGAAGTCATATTTCTCTCCACCTCTCGGATCCGTGCTGCCATGGGACACGCATCATGCAAACTATAAATGAATGCTCCAAAGTCAGATTGAGGAGAAAATATACCTATAGCTGACGGTTGGGCCTCCACCTGGTTTACACAGAGCACTCTCAGGGTAGCAGCCCAGACCTGCACTGATGCAGCCGGCCTCTGCTCCGCACCATGCGGCATAGAACCGCATCCTAAACACGAAGAACACGGCGATCATGTAGAAGAACCTGGTGACAAACAAACATTAACAGTCAAGACTGAGTCAGCAGTCAAATAAAATAAGAGGCAGGTGTTTTTCAGAAACAGATAAAAAGGATTGCACCAAGGTTTATTACATATTATAAGGTGCGAGCATCGTCGCTGAGAGGTTAAAACACTGTTAAGAACTGGAATTGCATCACTGACTAACTCTTAGGTGAGATGCAACAGTTGACTTAACCACTGAGCAGCGACAGGTTCTGTGGCTGGTACAACAGATGAAATAAACCCACAGTCTGTGTTGGATCACGCTTTAGACTCACTGATCGGATCAGTTTTTCTGATCACCAATAAAACAAAACCAAACAAACAGTGGCAGAGCAGCCCTACTCCCAAAAAACTAAACAGAACTAAACAATAAAGACGAGACAGACAAACAAGGAGAACGTTTTTTTTAAGACTAATGAAATGATGTCAGTGAAGCCTCCTCTGGTGGACCGTACAAAGTCAACAAAAAATGTGTCACCAGCACTTCAATGGATGCAGCTGTCAACTGTCATTGCAATACCTGAAGAAGAAGTTTCGATCCAGAAACTCTTCAGAGCGAACGTAAGCCAGAGGGAAGAGGGAGTTCACAACCACGAACAGGGCTCCGAACACAGGAACTAGCTTAAGGCGCTGCAGACATGGATCCCAGCCTGGGAGCTCTCGTGGGCACGGCTGCCTCAGCCAGTCAGAGTAGGTCTGGAAGCGGAAGAAGGGGCCTTGGGGCGACAGAGGAATGAGATAAAGGGATAAATGCAGAGTTGGAAGAAGCGAGACAATTACAAACAGAGGTGGAGGATGATGGTTTTTTTGGGGGGGAAAGGCCATAGTTACATTATTTTAAGTTAAAGTGGGAACGACATGAACTCACACAATAGCGGAAATGTAGCATAAAGTGAGACAAAAAGAGACAACAGTTAGATTCATGCAAAATAAAACAATCATCAAGGCAGAATTACAAACGTGCAAAAATCGTATTCAACTCTGACTCACCGGTCATTATACCGATGTAACAGTAGCTGTATGACAGTAGGTCGTAGAACGAAAGCTCCTCAGCCAGACACCCGATGACAGGCGACTTTGTCTCAAAGGAGCTCACCTCCTTCTTCTTTTCGGAATGAAAACTCTTCACCTCGTTGGCAACACTCACCATCTGTAGAGCACAAATTTTTGCAACTTTCCAAGGTGACACCCTCCATCAGTAGAACAGTGTTGAACCTTGAGAGTGAGCAGGAGCTGGACAGCGTTGGCAAAAGGAGTTGGTGATGGCAAACCAAAGGAGGTGACCAGCCGAAAGAAGAGGAGGTAGAGGAAGGTCCAGGCCAGACTCAAGGCTGGAGCATACCTTCGGAGGAAATAGATCCAAAATGACTCCTCTCTCATTTTTACAGGCATTCATTTCACCTGTCTAGCTGGGAGAGCCACTCACTGCCAGCTGCTCTTTATAATAATCCATGTTCCAATCACCGTCACCAGAGAGTGGAGTGTGTGGAAGTGACAGGTGCCGATGGTGATGGAAAGGCCCACAAGAAGGGCAGTCACCTGCTTTGCTGATGGGCCTGAAACAATAAGGAGGGCCAATATTTATTGTCACGTATATAGGAAGACTTAAGGGTATGAACATTCTAGGATCAGGAATAAGAGGACATTTAACACCTTTTCTGTTGCTAGGCACTAGAGGTAAGCCTTACAGCTCTGGGAGTCTGGAGCATTTCTTTTCTCCTTTGATTAAGGGGTCACTCTATTTGCAGAATGGAGACCCCTACAAGTGCCTGAGTTTATGAACAGAGATAAGGGAAGACTGTTGTTGTAACCACACTTGCTAGAAAGACCAATCTCAGTATGAAGGACAGTAGGACCTCGTTCAGCAACCACACAATTTTATATATTTAACTTGAAGAAAGATTTTATTTCTTATCATTATACTCCATTTTGCTCTTTGCATTTTCTATTCTGCCTCAGCAAAGAACATTCCATAAATCATCCTTAAAATGTCATTGTTGCATGCAGTTATTCTCAAATTAACGTAAATGCAGGTACAGTATGAAAATGGCACTTACTGAGGAAGCGGAACAGAAAGCCCACAGGAATTGAGGCAGCAAGGATTCCCAAATACACTAGTTCATCAGGAGACATTGTTCTGTAGTCAAGAAATGAAGGTGAAGACGCTGTGATTTCTGGGCAAAAATAGTTTCACAAAATGAAATACATCGATATAAAACAAGGAAATAGTGGTAGGTTTGGAAGACAAGGCTTCATAGATAATACTTCTCAAAATAATTATTCAACCACAGTGTAAATAAACTTAAATGACAAATGATATGACATTTACATGTTATAACACGGCTAATTTAATGTGACATTACATACAAGTCAGTCAGTATTTCTTATATAGCATAGTATAGTTCTCAACGCTCTCTCATTCAGGCAGTATTGCATTTGCTCATTACACACAGCTGTCTGGACACTTCCATTCTGTTGGTTGTCAGGTGAGATGCTTGCCTGTACTGAAACCAAGAAATTTCACCTTTTCACCTTATATCAAGCTATTTTTTGTTCTCTCCGTTTCCTTTTCAGTGTTCACAATGAATGTTTTTAAATCCTCTCCGCTGTTGGCAAAATTTGTGTCATCTGCAAACAGCAAACATTACGAGAAGAGGAAGTTTCAAAAAGCAGCAAAACCTCCAAGTGAATTAAAAGGAAGTACATCTCTGTTATCAAATTCCGATACAAAATGTTCCAGATATTAAGTTCACGTTTCCAAGCCAATAGCATTTCGTCCAGGTCAATAAAAAAGGTTGTACTACGGTCTCTCAAGTGAGCAATATTTAAGCATACGAGCAGATAGCGACATGCAGAACGCTTGGAGCTTCGGTTTACTTTCATAGTTGGCGTGTTTGATATGGACTGGGTTTCAACTGACAGTCAACAGTTTGGAGGATGTTCAATAATCACCTACCCAGTTGCAAGTTGCATACCGGGCCATTATTAAGCTCCAATTTGATGCTTTTCAGCGGTCGATTCAATGAAACCTTTAAAGAAAAGGTAGCCGTATGATGAAAACAGAATGCAGTAAAGGTGTGACTTACATTTACCGCTGTTATCGTCAGGAGACGCCTATCGAACTAGTTACTTCCGGGTTCGTTCAGACTCCTCCCACGGGATGTACCATTCACAAAACAGGTGTATTGAACAAAAACTGAAATTCAGCGACCGACGTGATAGTGGAGGATGAATTAGTCGGTAGTCAACCGATGTTGTCTAGTGGGACAATAGCTCACATGAGTGATGGGCCTATAGACTGACAGTTTGCCGATTTGTTCCTACAAGGCAGTCAGCCCAGTTAGTTCCGGGTAGATCAAACGGCGCGCTGTCGCAGCCTACTGCCGTCAATGTGTATCACCTTGCGCGCGAATGGATGACCCAGCGGTTTGAAAGCATTTCAGTCAGATCCATTTACGTTTCAAACATAAGGTAATTCTGCTGTACTAGATAACTTGCTATTGCACAGGAGTACAGCAAGACAGATTACCAGTCTAATATGCATTAGAAAATGCTAGTTTTGCTGTTGATCTTTAGTCAATGTGTTCATTGACTAACATTTTTTGGAAACTTGCAATACAATAAGACAGCCAAACATATCTGGTCTGACCAACAGTTTTATTGAAAACTCAACAGGAAGGAAGTGAAGACTTCCTGGTCAAGCTCCTTCTTAATCTTCCTCTTCATCGTCAGCTCCACCTGCACCACCCTGGCCCTTCTTGCTGTTCTTTCTCTTGACACGGCCGGGACGTCCACCACCGTATGGAGACCTCAGAGAGAAGTCAATGTGCTTCTGGCTATCCAGGCGAACCACGAAGGAGGGGATGTTCACCACTTGTTTACGAACACTTAAAAAGAAAAAGGAATACGTTGAAGCAGATTCAACTTTGTCATCACATCTTCTACACCACTGAGGCTTCATTGACGAGGAATTCTTGACACCACAGACAATCTGACAGTGAATCTTAAATCATCAGCCTGATAATTCACTTTATATGTTACAAAGATCAGTGAAATTGCCCGAGGTGCAATCCGTACCTTCACAGCCACCACAGTGACCCACAGTCCAATCACTCGCCGGCTGGATTGGCTCAGGGCAATATCTACTAACAAGGTATACGGCTTTGATACCGAATTGACCTTGATGAAAGTATAACTGATCTCAGCCGAGTGTGTAACACACAGGTGGCCCTCTGATGGAAGAGTAAGCATCGATAGGTTTGATCCCCCACAGTTTGATAATGGCCAACTCACTGCAACAGAAGTTCATACTTACCGGATGTGCCTCTGACGGATCAGGACACGGGCATGGTGGATACTCTTGGCAAGTCCAAGCTTGAACACCTGAGTCTGCAACCTCCTCTCCAAGAAGTCCTCAACCTTCAGACCCAGGATGTAATCAAGCTTCATCTTACCCTCATCCAACACACCGATTCTCACCAGACGTCTCAGCAAGGCATTACCTGTAAAACAAACATCAATGAGAGAAAAGGTAGGCTCCAGATCAAACAGGATCCAGTTTGTTTAGTTGGCCTCATTGACGAGGAATTCTTGACACCACGGTTAATCTGACAAATTAAGATTAAATCATCGGCCAGAAAGAATGTAAAAAAAAAATAATAATATTTACCCTCGAACAGACGTCTGGGATCCTTCTCATCTAGAGTAAGCAGCTCTCGGGCAGCCTTACGGATCTTGGCTAGGGTGAACTTAACCCTCCAGACCTCACGCTTGTTTCTCAGTCCATACTCGCCTAGAAACAAAGGATGTTAAGAGCTGTGTAGATCTGGAAAATATCTGCCAAGGCACATCAAAGCACAACATACCAATGAGTTTCAACTCCTGATCAAGACGGGACTTCTCAAAGGGACGACGGGGGGTGACATAAGTCTTGCGACAAACCCAACTCCTGGCAACGGGCATGGCGGCCTATTTGTGCCTTAAAAAAAAACACAAAAAAAAACATTAATTCCACTTCCCAGAAACCATCACGCGGGAACCACTTTATAACGTCACTAGTTTGGTCATTCACAGCACAACTGAAGTACTTTATTCCAAAACTCATGCCGTGCGATATAAAACTTATTTAACCTACATATAAGAATATTTTAAAAAACACGTCAAGTTTAACGTGAGATGTCGCTTAATCATAAGCACACTAGTCCATGTATAGGCCGCAGTGGCACCAGACCACGTTGCTACATGTGGCTAGCATGAGCGTAGCAAAATTAGCTGTCACAGCGCTATGCAAACTAGCGTACTTCTCAACCTCGAATGCCCTAAAATAAGAAAAAAGATCTTTAATGTGGTATAGTTCGCGTGAATAGCTTGAAATAAACGCGTATTAGTACATCTCATGTATGAACTGCGCCGCGCATACCTGCTTCTTCCAGGCTCGCGGTAGTAAAGAGGAAGTAAAAGCGTGCTGTCGTGGTTTTATAAAGACGGCAAATGAACTCAATATCCCAGAGTCCTTTTCGCTCGGACGGAAATCGTTCAATTTTTCCAGCGCTCCCTGCTGGTTATATGAAGCATTGCACACAAGACCGCGTAAAACGTCAGGACGTTTGACTGCAGATGTCAGTTTTCAATAGTCACAAAAAAATACAGGAATGCAATGTAATCATTGACTATATGACCATATATATATATATATATATATGTTTTGATTCTAGTGATTTTAACTGGCTGGTCATATAATATCAAAACTGTATTCATTTTCACTCCCCTTTCATTACAACAGGTATAAATCGTTTTATTCTTACTTGGAGTTTTAGTGTTACTAAAAACACGCACATGACAAAAGCTTAATTTTGATCATCATTATAATATAAAGCTTTTTTTTTTAATTGTGGGAAAATATTTTTAGAATATTCTACGTAGAAACTAAAGGCTATATTTTTACTGAACAATTATAGAAACATTTTGGTCTCATGATTTTAAATTGACCGTCAAGGGATTACTTAACATACAGTTGGGGTGTAATATTGCCGCTTGGAATAACACGTCTCCAAGTGTAGTGGGACATGTTGTAAGCTGCGTTGAAAATAGGGGTCACATCAGGAACTTCAAAGCTGCTGCATACAAAGAGGCAAGTCTACAATACTGTTTGAATATGGACGCACTTCTTAAATATCAAATAATCACTCGTACATAATTGTTTTTTTAATTTATGTATATTAAGAATTTAGATAAAGAATCCAATCTTTATAAAATATATGTGAAATCCTTGGCAGATCAAAATGAAACACATTCATGACAGCGTCTTTACACATTTCCGTAACAGGTGTTATGATGTTTCTACAAAGTTTTGAAATTACAAAACAGATGTCGCTCTGTTTCTAACTGGAATATGTTTGTTCAAGGTTCAGAGGCTTGTTGATTTGAGAAGTAAGAAGAAATCTTGAGTGACACAGTGTTCGGCAGCAACAGGGTAAAGTGGTAAACTCCAGGAGAAGGACATAGGTGACTATTTATAATTCCCTGAAATGGGACCCTGAGCATGTGTTTCTGTCCGTCAGGCTGCTTCATCAGCCTGTGGACACACAGGCACTCACTTGCTTTCTGTTTCACTGCTCCACATCCTGTAATTCTGGACAGGACATTGGTGATTTTTTAAAGAGACTTTGGTGTGATAAAAGCTTACACCATCTTGGATCTTTCTTCTTTTGGGAGTCTCCTATTTTTTCTTTTTCACCCGATTGCTGTCTTGAACTTTCAGTGGTCCCTGTCCCCCCAACTCTGCTTCTCTTCCTTGGGCTATGCTATCTTCACCCACTGTGATCCTCCAGCCTTATGGACTGCCTGTCTACCCACAGACAACCACATGCTACCCTGGCATAGTTCAGGTAAACCCCTCTTTCCGGCGTTGTCCGTCATGTCAACATTGTAGCGTAACCAACCAGTGGTCTGACCCCGCAAGAAGTGACACTTGAGAAAACTCATTCATTGGAGCTATTGACATGACTCTCCGTATACCTCAATGTAATGGTGCTCATTTAGAAAGCCACATGCAACTCAGTTGTCGTGTATGAAACTCACATTTATTGCAATTTTATGTTGGTGACATCAACTCTCATGCTGTTGTGAGAGTCACGACATAGAATTTATGCCTAGTGTCTGTCTAGTCTTCTGTGAGAGCCCAAGTGTCCCTGACATGCCACTAATGCCACCGTACATCTGCTATCTCTACCTTGCCTCTCTGCTTCACACCAGCTGTATTTTTAGTCCAGAACAGATAATCACAGTGAGTTTATCTGGTTCTCTGTAATCAGCTTCACTTTAAGAGGTGCCTGTTGCACATACACACACTGAACAGATCTCCATCCGTACTTTATTAATACAAGTGGAAACAGTTGGGCAACCTGAAGCAACACAGATGCAGTTCAAAGCCAAAACAGAGGGGAACAACAACACTGGAATTTAAACTATTATGTTGTTGTTGTCGATGATGTCTATGTTATTGTCAGTTATACTGACAGAAACTTACCAGAAGCAGAATAGCACAGTCATAACACAAATCCTCTCCTTGTAGATTCTTTCAATATAAAAAGCTGCTGTCAGTGTTCCTGTTCAAAACAAGCCGTTAACTTCTCAGCGGATGATGAGTGTAAGCAAGCATTACGCAACACTTCGACAACAACCGCCGTCGCACGAAAGATTTCATGCAAATTATAATTCATTTGAAATCATAATTTATATTGTGTACCATTTATGCAGAAATGTAAATATAAATCATTTACTGTCCATTTGGGATCAGCTTCTTCACATTTGGCCACAGACTTTCTGATTTAGAAGTAAATATCTTTTGCATTAATTTGTCCATTTTTGGGTGGTTCTGTATGTGGTCGTTCTGTTCGGACAAACGACAGAATCCAGGAAGGAATGCTGTCCTGATACTTTCACATAAGAGATAAAATGTTATCTAGACGGCTGCATTAAATGCTGTTGTTGACGGTTGTGTGGAGGGTTAGTCTGAGCTGTATAAATCGCTCTCATGTATTCCATGAGGAGTGTCAACAGAGAATCCTAACGTCCCTTCATCACTATCTCGACACCTTTTCCTTAAAAGACAGCTAAAAGATGCAATGACAGACATTTATACAATCTCCGTTTGCTGCCTTCATCATCCTGAAGTGAGTGTCGGTGTTCCAGTCAGGACAACTCAATGAGTTAAACCAACCATAAATAAAGAAATTACTCTGACACACTTGAGTTTTGTGGCGCAGTCAAGGTACGAAACCTGTTGTGGTTAGCTGGAATCATGTAGACCACATGTACCACATTAGTGGTCAGCATATGTGTTCATGTCACAGCAGCTGTCCCTGCACGCACCTGGTGCAGAGCTGTAGACCTCTGACACTGAGGCGACAGCTGCTGAGGAAAAGAGCCAAATGGCTAGTTTTTTTCCTCACCAAAGGCTGTCAGGAAAGAGGCTTCATTCAGTCGCTAAAAGATGAGCTGAAAGATGAGTGACACCCAGGCCACACAGCTGTTGGATGCAGCCAGGTGTTGAAAGAGTCAACAATAGCCAAGGGGTGAGGATCATCTCACACCCAGTGTTTGGCCAGTGGTCATAATCCAATGGCAAAGAGGCACGGAAATGATGGAGGTATGTGAAGAGGGAGTGTCTAACAAGGTGACAGTCAGTTCTAAATGACCACAAATAGAGCGACTTCTTGTTCTTGCCTGCTCTGGTGATGATTTGGTTTGATTGGAGGGTGAGTTGCACTTATGGCAGGGGGTGGGAGGTCTGCAGCATTAAAACATGCAGCAGCTGATGCACAATAGAGCAGAGGGGGAGAGAGACAGAGCCGAGGTAAGAACATTCTTTGTTGAGTCCAGCATTGGTTGTATGTTATGCTTCTACTGGTGTTAAATGCATTGACAAAACAGATCTACTTTTTTTTTTTTTTTTAGTTCTTTGTTGTGTTTTTCTTACCAGTTAAATAGTAAAATGAAGAGAAAACTTTTGCTTGGTGTTTAGTGAGCACACTATGTTCACAATGTTGCAGGATGTGTGGATGAAAATTATAACTCATCCTTCCTTTCAAATGTCCACCTTTTGAGCAACATTTTCTTCAGACCATTTGAAGACATCAAGTTTAATACTTATTGGCCGCTGGAAGGAGCTATTTTAGCTAGACAATAAAAGGTTCGCTGCAGCACAGGGTGTTGTCACGTTTTGTTTTCCTTCTGTTTACCGCAGGATGGGTTTTCGTACTTGTCCAGCTGTTTTTGTAGTTAGTTCTATTGGATTCTTAAATGTTCATTATTTTCTTTTGCTCAGTGGATTGTTGTCCATAGACCTCCTTCTGTGGCTTAAATAACAACTCCGGGACCCTCATTCTTAAATGGTCAGCTCTCAAAACACACATGAGGAGTCACATGATGCTTGGCTTGATTTTGTTTACTCCACTCACATGTGATATGTCCATTCTATCTTAGGGGGCCCCAAGCCAGGAGGCCGGCCCCGGCACTGGTGACCCGGCACTACCTCAGGTCTATGCCCCCTCCTTCCCTCCGCCCGCTCCCGGTCAGCCAACATCTGCTGGCCGTCTGCCACCTCTGGACTTCGCAACTGCTCATGCCAACACTGAGTACTCTGAACACCCCCAGCTCCGAGTCTACCAGGGCCCCCAGCACGACGGGACAGAGACGCTGACCTCTGGCAGTACGGTAAGAACCTAAAATGACCAGGGTCACCGCCAAGAGTGAAGAAGCTTATATGTCTGTATCTCCTATGTGAGGAGCAGATAAGGTTGCTGCTATATTTAGAGCTCCTCCTCCGCTGTCCTGCCCATGTACGGGAATGTCTGACACCTGACAGAGGAGACAGCTGAAGGGGATCTGTTGTTGAAAATAAAAATCACTTCTGCATCCGTCTTGTGTCGTATTCAGGTTGTAATAAAACAGATCTCATTTCTGGTATGCAGGTCTTCAGCCATTGGAAAATGAAATCTTGTGGTTTTCTATGTTGACTCAGTAGCATCCTTTCAGTCATGTGGATGGCTGCTATGGCAGCACCTGCCTCTCTAAGCAAATAACTTTTTTGGATTGAAAGTTTAAAACACAATTTAAAGTTCAGTCTTTTTATCAGCATTTTTTCTCCGCATGTTATAGAAACAGTAAAGCGCAGAAAGTACAGTCAGTTTGTCTTTTGAAGTAAAAATTGGGACAGTACATTCTAGATGTGATCAGGCCAATCTTTATAAAAGATGTATTTTCTGAAAACACTCCATCTCTCAGGCATATCTGAGTTCTTGATGTTGAACTTCTGCACATCCTCAGTGATGTTTCTTGTGGCCACATGTATATATTCTATCACTAGAGACACACACGATCCTTGCTGGGGAAAGTTGAGACGTCGCCATGGAAGGGACGGTCAAGGCCGACCAGATGATCCCCTTTTCTCCCCCCCAGAAATATCATGCAGGTCCAAACTGAAATCTGCATCGTGACATGAAACCACCACAGACTCAAACCCTTTGTCCGTCTGTGTGTGAGCGTGCGCGCGTGTGTTGCCCCCCTCATCTCTCTGGTGTGTGTCTGAGTGAACGTCCATCCTCAACTTCTAATTATGCCCCTTGACACATGACCTTTAACCCCTGGCAGAAAAGCAGCACCTTGACCCCAGAATGACCCTTGTGAAGTTTCATATTAGCTTTCTGCGCACTTTCTTTGCTTTTTGTAATTGTATCTCTCCACTGATGCACTGAGGCCTCTGTCACTGTCTTGACGTGAGACTGCTAATAATTCTTTCTTCACACCAGCACATCCATAACCACTTTTTTTGCTTCCATTTTGACTTTTTTTTTTATGCTGAAGCTCGCTGTTTGACGACAACATGAAGTTTCTTGGTGACATTTCTTCTCTCGTAATGATTTGTTTTCTCTGAATCTAGCGCACATCTATGAGCCAGGACTAGCATCGTGGTGCATTGTGGGAAACTGAATGTTCCGGCTCACTGGTCCTTGAATTTGTAGTGCATGGAGCAAATATATAGTAAATACATTACTTAACTGTCTGGCGTCTAGAATATGGAAAAATATATATAAAATATCCATGACATTATGACCACCTGTAGTAGACCTTGGTTCTTGTGATGTGTAGTTAGCCACAGGAACTTGTCTGATGGATCATATCAGTGTGTGCAACCTTCCTTCATCTTTGAAGAGCTGTGGTTTTGATGGTTGTTTGGCTCATTGTTAATGCCATATGTTGAATCAGAGTGACACTAAAATGTTGATGACAGCTTATTTAGGTTCTGGCACTAAATAACTGGATCAAAACGTCTCAGGTAGAGACCCTATGCAGGCATGTTTTCGCAGAGCCTGACTAAAATGAAGACCCTGTCACGCCTCCTCACATTTGCTTGCGAAGGATCACTGGATGCTGAATGCTCTTTGGTTTGGATCACTTGACCTCGTGATGACCGTTGTCTAATGCCATGATGTGATGCGGTTTTACATCAACGGGTTGATATTTAAAATATTCACTGACCCCCATGTCTCTCTCTGTGTTCTCCGTGTTTGTCTTCCTGTTTCTCTTTCTCTATGTCAGGAAGACCCTCTAGCTCCTGTCAGCTCCGACTCTCAGTCTTTGAATGGTTCCGTGCCCTCCAGTGGTGGAGCCGGCAGTGGGAGTGAAGAGGAGGCCACGGGGAAGGCGCAGCCGAAACGTCTCCACGTGTCCAACATCCCCTTCCGCTTCAGAGACCCCGACCTCCGCCAGATGTTTGGGGTAAATGCCAAATATTCCTGCAAATAATCGGAATATATTCCAACACGTACTTATTTTCTTACAGCAATTTGGCAAAATCCTTGACGTAGAGATCATTTTCAACGAGAGGGGGTCTAAGGTGGGACTTTAAAAAGTGTGGTCGTATTTAAGGGAGCAGAATGTCTAAAACAACTAGTTCAATCACACAGGGCTTTGGGTTTGTCACCTTTGAGAGTGCAGCAGAGGCTGACAGAGCGCGGGAGAAACTGAATGGAACCATTGTGGAAGGAAGGAAGATTGAAGTGAGACATTCAGTGACAGTGCCGGTATAGTTTGAGTTATCAAACTTCTTATCATCTCATCTTGATCTCAGGTCAATAATGCCACTGCGAGGGTCGTCACCAAAAAGCCACAGTCAACGTTGGTAAATGGCGATATTACAGGTCAGCAGCCTTTGTTCCCCTCAAACCTTTACACTTTATCGGAATGTGATCTCACCAAACTTGTTTCTAATAGTTGCAATTGTTTTGTGTTGCTTTGACCCCGTGTTTTTTTTTTGTTTTTGTTTTTTTGCTGACTGATGTTCCGAGGTTGTGCTGGTGATTGATCGACCTTCAACTTTTTTCTTTGACATAGCCTCAGGTTGGAAGATCAATCCAGTGATGGGAGCAATGTACGCCCCTGAACTCTACACGGGTGAGTAAAATGAGTTTATAGCAACGTCACCCAAACGCTTGAATTGCTTCTCCTGTGTTCCTTTGCAGTTGCCAGTTTTCCCTATCCTGTAGCAGCACCAACTCTGGCCTACAGGGGCTCTGCCCTGAGAGGTCGAGGTCGAGCAGTTTACAACACAATTCGCTCTGCTGGAGCTACACCTGCGGCCGTGCCCGCCTATCCAGGGTACATCCTCCAACACCAAGACACATGACTGATGTTAATAAAGATTCTAACATCAATTCTATGCGCCTCTTCTTAGCGTGGTGTACCAGGATGGACTTTATGGAGCAGAAGTTTATGTGAGTAGCTGCGAGTAACTTTTAATCTTAGATACAAAATGGTTGTTTTGTATGTCTTAACGTTTGTCTCCTCTTCCAGGGAGGATATCCAGCTGCTTACAGAGTCGCTCAGTCTGCATCTGCAGCTGCTGCCACTTACAGTGACGGGTGTGTGCTTTCTCTTGGAGTGAATTGAGATCAAATGTGTTGTTCACTTCTGTTCAAAGTGGCTTGAAGACACTTGTTAGAGATACGATGAGCGAAGAGTCTGAATAAAAATGAATATTGTGGAGTGTACAGCTGCCTGATCCCGGACGTCCTTGGACCAAAGCAGTGACCATCGTGCTTTTGTCTGGACTGGCCATGGCCTCTGACAGTGAACCTGTCATATTGACAGAGATGTTTGTGGTTTTGGACAGATATGGAAGAGTGTATGCCACAGCTGCCGACCCCTACCACCACTCTGTGGGTCCGACAACAACATATGGTGTTGGAACTGTGGTAGGTTTTGTTTGAATGTCTGAATTTATTTCCCATGTGTCCACTTCTTACACTCCACATCTGTCATCAGGCCAGTTTGTACAGAGGAGGCTACAACCGCTTCACCCCGTACTGAGACGCCTGGCGAGTGTCGAGAGCTCTCTGCTGGCCTCTGGCTGATACATGGACGCTGCTGGACAGGTTGTGAGATCTTCAGAAATCTCCATGATGATAGCTCCTCCAGAGGCAGACTGAGCATGCTGAAGATGTACATACTGATCGCCCCTATTCCGGACACAGGTGGAGAACACAGGGGATGGCTAAGTGTATAGACCTTAACTTAAAGCCTTAAAGTAAGGGGTTTGTTTTATGCATTTGTAAAGGATTGTTTTGTGTGTCCATTGTGAAAATGTGATTTTTATGAACATTATGTCAGTATTTCACAATTCACGGGTCGAATTTCAGAGTGGACGGTACATGAGCGTGCGAGTGATCAAGTGTGTGTGCTGGACTCATCTCAAAGGCAGCTGTGACACTGCTTCAGCTCCTTCATCATAACCACTGCCTCAACCACTCCTTTGTTTATAAGCCAACTGTTTTTCATTAACAATCTACCTCTACTGACCGTGTTGCTGCCTTAACATGTAGTTATCTTCCGCAAAAGGATTGTGACCAGTCTGAAAAAGCGAGTCCTCCACTGATAAAGTGAATGGATGGAATACAGTAGAAATTAACCTTTAATGAAGTAGCAATAATATGTTGGGACTTGAAGCTGAGACTATCATTTTAAGAGATACTTGAGAATGAAGGCGAATTCAAGTGAACACGTTTCACAGAAGAAGCAATACTACGAGTGCTGGTAGGATTTAAATCATTACGTTCCAACAGGTAATGCTTTGCAGATGAGATGAACTATTTGAACAGGCAACATGTGTCCACCATAGCTCACAATCCTAGTTTTCTAGTTTACTGCCATCAACATTTGTTACCACTGGATGTTGCACTTTCTGCTGTGTTTACCTTTAAATAAACTTTTTTTCTTAGCTTCAACCTTCTAGGTTTTTAAAAACATTCTTATAATGTATATCTGACTTGCCTGTCCCCTGCTGTTACTTAATTTTCTTCTATTTAATTAAGTCTGTAACCTTTTCATTTTCCTGCATGCATCTCAGTAGCTTATCTTTGCTTGACTCACTCTTTTTTGCTACTTTAATAAACACCTTTCTTCTTGCTTCTGTCGCACAATCAAGTGATTTCCTGAGCTCAGGACTTGTTTAACTGGGAACATGGTGTCACAGGTGCCTTTGTCTTCACCATTTCACAATAACATGTTCAAACAGACTCAGATTTGTGCTTTTTAACGAATAAAACAAAACAATCACGATGCTTTTTTATGTTTATTATTTCAATCAAAAGATCATATTCACAATATTTACAAAAAGGCAATTACTCAACCTACACCAACAAAGATGAGGATGGGAAAGAGGAAAGGGGTGCAGCCGCCATACAATACTTACTAGAGATACTAGTCAACATAGGAGTGATGAGGGGAGATGATGGCAAAGCAGGACAGAAAGAAAGAGAAAGTGAAATGAAGACAGATGAGAGATCTGGGGGGATTAAAAGTGAAGTAGGAAGAGAGATGATGATGATTCAGCAGGGGGAGCACAAATACTGAAACAAGTTAGGCAACGGGAGAAATAAACATCAGAAATGACTGTCGTTAGTCGTCTGAGGTGAATTATCTACAACAAAAATCAAATTAAACAGAGCACACTGGAAAATGAAAGGAAAACATTGCATTATGGGAGCACATCAACACTGGCCACATCAGTTACTTTCAGTGGTAGAGTCAAAACAGGACGTCGTACGTTTGGCAACTTTGTAGAGTATAATAAAAGTTGCTTCACATGAGTAAAGAACCTGAATAGCTAGAAGAGAAATCTTGACACAGGACAAATGTGAAGGTCTTGCAGCGAATTTCATATATACTAATCAACAACCTGAAATTCTAACACGTTAAAACTGAAGGTTTGATTTTGGTTTATCTTTGAGTGACCGGGTCAAAAGATGTGGCTTTCTCACAAGTCACGTTCTCCGCTTGGGTGTCTGGGGCGGCAGCAAGGAGAATTGCTCTGATTTTCTCTCCGTGTGCTCCTGCAGTGCCGTGGTGAGCGGCTGAAGATGGTGAGTAGTGAGGGGAGGGAAAAGGACATGGGTTGGAGGTGAAAGAGAGAAGAAGACAAGTTGAGATAATCAAACACATATTCACATCAGCTTCACAGTGTTGACATCGCCATCCTGTTGCGGAAGCTATTCACTTGGTGATTTCATACAGAAACTGCTATTGACTCAAGCACCGTTGCATTTAAATAAAGCGCGTCGTCTCTGTATAAAAACCAGTCAGCAGCGCAGACCTTACAGTCATACATGGCTTAATGTGGTTTCCCCTAAATGGAGAGATGCCCTAGCAATGCTCTGTTGGATGACATCTTGGCCTACACAAAAATTATTTATCAATTGTACAAAAATATATACTCTTCAGATACACACGACTGTACAGCTGTAGCAGATCGATGTAGTCTCAAAATTCCAAATGTACTTCTATCAAGAATACTGTTCCAAATCCAAACATCAATAAGCAGAAACCTCTGCAGCAATTATAAGAATTTCATAATTGTCAAAGAAAAGTTGAATTTTCCCAATTGGTCCACACTTCTAGAAACAAAAGGGATCTCATGAAATAAAATATAAACTTTGGTTGATAATTTAGGGTGCTCCAAGTTCTGTAACATAGCAGTGGTTACTATGTGACAAAGACTCAGGTTGCTTCGCACCGATTATTAAAATAGCGCCACCATCTGTTTAAAAATTGTGAAAATGTTTCATTTGCCATCCTGGTGCAGCTCCTGAGCCTTCTGTTAGGCAGAGATGTTTGGCATTCCTGGTGTGCCACGCCCAATGGCACCACAGGTCACCAAACGCACTTGGAAAACTTCAGAATCCATCTTCCCGTCGAGCTCACGTTCCCTTACCAGCTGTGCGAACATCAGACAGGAGAGCCAGATGTTGCATACAAACCACTCGCCAGGATTCCTTCACGATGATGACAGCTTCAGCTCTCAGGACTCTCTTCAACTTGGACGCTGGCATTTTTCACAACTGGACCCTACTACTTCCAATGATGGAACTTCTTCTGTGTAGTGCAGGGACGGGATCTGCAGCCCCACTGCTCCTGTCCGCAGACGAAGGGACGGCAAAGTCTTTTGCAATGGTGACCAGGATTTCTTTCATGCCTTCGGCAATCGGGGATGAACAGCTAATTACTGCCGTCAGCGGGGAACTATCTCAAGGAAGCGGGGGGTTGAATGGATGGGAACAGCTGGTACAACCCAACGCTTGTTGAGCGAGGTGGCGCTTCTTCAGATAACCCCAGACTGAATCAGTTTTTAGTGGCAGACAGAATGTCGATAGACTTCTGATTTTCAGCATCAAAGACTTGAGGAGCTCCATATACTCTTTACAAGAAGCAAGGACCAACTCTTCCCGATGGTAAAGCTGTTGACTTGAGGAAGGAAAAGAACATAACAGAACACTGTTAGCTGTGACATCTGAAGGTGGTAATGGAGGGATCGGTGACGTCTGCTTGTGTGATCTTCAGGCCGTTTGGTGTGGAGATGGAGAGGAGTGATTGACAGCAAATCTCTCACTTTCTATCTAATGGCATTACGTTAACTGGCTGGTGTGTGATGGGTGAGCGTGTGAAGATCATTTCTTGTTGAACTCTGAAACTGCAAAATCGGTAGAATGAAGACTTTCTTCCTGCTGAACAATGTGTGAAACAGCTCCACTAGAACCTAACTTTCTACTCTGAACACCCCCATATCATGAGGTAGCCAATGCAACAGTGCTATTTTTACAATCTATCTTTGTAGGGTCCGAGGGAGCAAAGGTGACACCTAGGCCAGTAAGAAACTCCATGCAGGTCTCTAAACAAGGAAAGCCAAGGGTGGACTGCACATAGTCCACTGGCAAGTCAGGCCTAAACCTGTGAGGAAGGAAACAACAATTTAAGATTTGACTGGACTGAAAGATAGAAGATAAGAAATGTCTTACGTTTTGACTAAAGCACGCAGGGCAGCTATTCTTTCCCTCTCTACGAACTTGTCAATGAGGTATGAAGCCATTCGCGGGGCTGCAAGATAAAGCTTAAAGAAACGCCGATAGTTTCCCAACGCCCAGGCAGCACGCAGAGAAAGCGCGTGAGCCACACACTCATCTGCTCGCAGCTCCGGTGTCAAATACACCAACTCTGTGGTCACATCTGAAGGCCAGACATATGGACATAATTAAAATGTATACTGGAGTGTTCCAGCGATTATTTGAAAACAAACTGACCTGCTGAATTTTTCGTGAAGATGTAGTATATTATTCTATACGCTGTGAACTCTCCAATGTTCTCAGAGTGGTTGTCCTTATACAGGGCTTTCAGCTGCGTCTGGCACTGGTTGAACTCTTCATGGTCTCCCTGAGGCCAATAAACACTTGTTAAGTCTCAGCAGGAGCAGAGGACAAATGTATGATGAATCTGACAGAAGCATCACCTTTTCCAGAGCGATGCGTGCATGACACTCGTACACTTCGATTGTGAAGTCAGTACGAACTCCTTGGACCTTCACAAGAAGGCACATCAAGACAATTAATTCAAGGACGAAAAAATAAGATGCATTAAACTAACCGTCAGGTCCTGTCGTATAGACTTCATTTGTTCACAGGCATAAACGTAGTCCTGGTGACTTTTCCAATGGAGTTTGACAGCCTGCAAAGACTTTCTTAGAACCTGAAAAACAAAACAGAAGCAGTTCTGAGCATGACTTGGGGAAAAAAAATACATAAAAAAAAAAAATGAGAAAGATGGCAGATTAACACACATGGACAGGCCGCACAGTGGAGGGATCAGGGGCGCAGGTGAGTCTCAGATAAGGCTTCGTCAAGTCTTGACAGGTTCCAACAATAGGACAGTCCTCCCAATTGAGGCTCTCTTGAGTCCCATCTGGCAAATCCAGGTTATTGATGGTGAGGACCAATGGTTCTTGACGAAGCTGCTTTTGGAAGCGTGCGGCTCGACTCTGTTTTTTGGCCTCTTTGTTGGGATCATGGAAGTCCAAACCAGCATTTCCACCTTTTCTTTTCTTACCTGCAGGTGAGCTGGTATCTTCCATGTTCCTGGGACATAAAAAGTCAATGTATTAGACATCTCACCGCTTCAGTTGAAACGCAATTCATTTTTTATTACCGTCTCCCTCTGTTAGCTTTTCCTCTCCCTCGTCCTCCACCACGCCCCCTATCTCTGTCATTACCACGACCACGTTTTTGCGCACGCCTGGACAACGGCGGTCTGAGTTCGCTGGTGATGCTACTGTCCGACTGAGAGCCAGAGTCACTGAAAAAGGTGAAAAAGGTTCGAATGTAATGCAGTTACAGAAATGTGACACATTTTTGCCTGTTCATTTTCTCACCTGTGTCTGTGCCTCTGGTTGCTCCGGTCTTTTCTCCTGCTTTGTGTTGGGGATGGTGAACGGGAAGATGAGTGTGAGGAACTTGACGATGGACTCCTTTGCGAAAAGATGTTCCTGTAGTTTCCTAATCTGTGACCAAGCCCTCTGCCCCGAGACGCTGCAGCTGTGTTTCCACCACGGCTGACTGTCATCTCCATGGTCCTCTGAAAAGAGACTGCTTCCCAACGAGACGGCTTGGCCTTAAGACTGGGGAGAAAAATAAAAGCTTGAGTGAAGGTAAAAGCATGATGACATGAATGGAAACTTGTGGAACCTACTCTGGCAACGGTTCTTTGGTCCAATCAATTGTGTAAGCAGAACCATCCTTAAGTCGGTCCTGCAGGACTTCCTTTAGCACCTTCTCTGTGCAATCTTTGTCTTCTTCTGTCTCACATGCTGAGAAGCATCGCTGCACATATTCTTTCATAGCTTGAGGCCAATCCTGCGGTCTGTGCACCACAAGACACAAGTCTCAATAATTGCATTCAATATGTTCAGGATTTTGATCACTGCCAACCTTGTCTGAGCTGCACCAGAGGCAGTGTTGGAAGCAGAGGGGGCAGCATTATTGAGTCCTGCAGGCTGTTCCTCTGTTGGGAATGTGTCACTGGAAATTTGGGAACACTGAACCTGATGAGGTCTCTTGGCAATGTTGAACTTCACAGCGGCTGTTCCAGGTGCTTCTGCAAAAAAGTCAAGAGGGTTTTATAACACCTGGAAAAGATTTCTGAATTGTAAAAACCATAAAATTTTAGCTGTCAATTTTGTAATCATTAAAAAAAAAGAATAAATAAAAACAAAAAAATTACGTTTCATGCGGTGCCAAAGCTGCTGTCCTTGAGTCTGGTTTTTGTTCTGTTCCCCTCTTGCCGGACCTTGGACATATTGATTAGCTTGTGGCTGGGAGGAATTTTGTGCGTGTTGAAAATGATTCTGGCTCTGAAAAGCCTGGGCATAATTGGGTCGTCCTTGGGAATGATTGTATTGGACATGAATTTTGTTGGGATCCCCAGGGGGATACGTCATAGGTTTTTTGGAATTGTAAGCATTCGGTGAAGGGGGTGGAGGGTACTGGGTGGTGGGAGGAGGGGGGAGAGTTGCGGGAGGGGGTGGAGGGGGTTTATCTGGGCTCTGAGGAGGTTGAGAGGTAGAGGGGGTTGGAGGTTGAGAAGGGTAACTTAAAGACTGGTCATCTATTCCAGGCACTGGGGGAGGCTGCAAAGAGGAAAAAAAAAAATCATTCTACTTAATCCACACTAGAACGGACAAATTCCATCATACATGTGACCTACGCAACCATGTGTCTTGTTTAGGTATCCTTTATTAGTCCCACAGTTGGGAAATCTGAGCAAAATGAATAACACAATAACGTACCTGGCCACTGGAGGCTGGTGCTACAGGATAAGATCCTTGTGGTACAGCATACTGATTTGGTGGATATTGACCTCCATACTACAGAAACACCATGAAATCAGTTATTTCATTAAAATACATGCAACTCACATTGTATCGATAAATCAAAAGCGCACAGCTTGTATTGTCAGTGCATATTTAAAAATGTCTATACTCACAGATGGCATAGGGTAGTAGTAGTTATATGGGTATGTGTACCCTGGATACTGCTGCTGTTGCTGCTGGTACCACTGGTAGTATTGTTGCTGCTGCATGGTTGAACTTGTCACGGGAGGACGAAACTGACAAAACAAAAATTGCGATTTAATAGATTCCAAGGCACATTGTTCACTTAACAAAAAATAATGTTTACTCATGCTCAACTTAAGATTCCATGTTTTTGATAAAGACAGAACTCAGCACTGTCAAAATTCAGAACAGACCTCAGCAATTGACCCCTCCATGTGCTGGGGTTAGGGCAGGTCAATAAATCGATTTTTTTTTAATCAGGATTAAGATTATGTCTTCGACCAATTATGAAAACGTGATAATCGTCATGAAACGATTATTTAGCCCAAACGATGCCCTATGCCTCGTCCCCGTGAGACAGGGGTGATAAAATCAAGCGCTCCTTGTCATTCATCACGTTGCAGAGATGCAGGAAAAGTGCTCAAATATAGAAGTTTTATAATCAAACGAGTGACCTCATGAAAAATGACTAAAAAAAAAACTTGGAATGACAAATCACATCTTACAACATCAGAACCACAGAAAAATCTATGCATCCCAGTCATGTGCCTGCTCAATTCAAAATATTTTCTCGTCTCCACTGTTCTCCAAACACAGAACATGCAGATTGGATTTTCTGGAGAGAAATATTAAACATACATGATGAAAGTTAAATATATTATGTATATTTTACAGATAGCTTTGTGGTAGTTCATTGTACAATCCAGTCTGATTATTATATTTGCCAACCAGCCCTAGCTGGAGTGGTGCAGATTTTTGTTCCAACCAGCTAAGCACACACTTTTACCACTGAGGTTCCAGCTGAAACAAGCAGCAAAAGACTGACAATCAACCGATGATGATTTCTTCCAAACATTTCTTGGTTGGAACAAAAATCTGTTGCACTTCAACCCTTCGTGGAACTGATAACACACCCTTGCTTTAGAAAATGGCATTGTTAGCATATTAATTTTTGTTTCTTCTACATTGCTAAAAGTGATATTTAATGTTAACCAACACTTGTCCCACCAAGCGAAAAAAAAACAAAAACAATCACATTTGGAAATGTAATCTGTTCCACAAGTTTAGGGTAAATTAAGGTACAAATACCTTAAAAATGTTAATACAAGCATTGTTTCTGGGTATGTATATTGCACCCAATCTGCTCCTGACAGCACAATGAGATTTCCTAAACATTGCAGTTGGCAAGATCCTAAAATAAAGTTACACCAATGGTTATTTTTAAGCTGAACAAGAGGCAAAATGCAGCCACATTGACAAAGTCCACCACTGTCTTATAATACCAAAATGGTAAGTTTACTTATTAATATCATCTAAACAAAATGTACACATACGAACACTAAAGACATCTGAATTTTGCATCAAAGCCTATACATATGCTTTATTACATTAACAATTCATTAGTTAGAGCGAAAATGTATCTGGTACTGGTAGCAGTATTTTTAAACTACCCACATCACTATGGGCCACCATGCTAATGCAACTGCACATTGTGAGAGAACACATTTCAGAAGTGAATGTGAGAGGAGGCTGTTCTAATATATAACAAAAAAAAAACAGCTTCCATTTATTGTAAAAACTTCACTTCTCATCATTAAAGCAAAATCTATCCCTCAAACTACCACCAAGATATTAAAAAGGTAAACATTAAAGAGCAATAAGTATTTCGTGGTTGAGGATCAGCACATTTAAAAGACTGGATTTCAAAACAGAATGGGAAGAACTACAATACAAGGCATTTCACCTTAACCTATCTTGATCATCCTCCCCAGTCGCAGGTACCCTCTTCATGGCCTCATTTACTGCATCCATGAATCATTATTAGTCATCTTCGGCTTTTCACCTTTTGATATTCTCCATGCAACATGTTTGCATCACAATTCATTAAAATAATACCAAAGGCTTGAATAATTGACTTAATAACGTAAGCATAAATGAGTCAAATGTATTACCTCTGCCACCTGGTTAGCTTTGGCAGAGTTCTGACTTTTATTAATCGAAGCAAGGGCTTGTCTGGCTTTCTCCCACTCTGGGTTTTCATGTACTTTGCTGTCATCAGAAGTTCCATACAACCTGCAAGAAACAATTGAGTGTTATACAATTTTAGAACAAAGACTAGGTCTGCAACGTGTAATAGAAAAACGTAGGCGTCATTGGATGCACTTCATTACATTAGTATTTAGACACGCCTTTATCTGAGGCTTAACCAAGACTATTAGGGGTCCGGCCTGGATGGAAGGCATATATGTACGTAGTTGAAGCACAACTTGCTCTCCAAGCAGCTCAAATGCACAGGCCCAGTAAGATAAAGTCGTCAACGGCGTATTAACACAGCAACTAAAATTGTGTTACGACAACACTCAGCGGTTTAGGGATGTATATGTGTTTTCGACAATAGGCCATTTAGTGTCAGAAAGACCTACCAGTTCGTAGTTGGCGTTACTTGTTGTGTTGCGTTGGCCGCCATTTCGCCACACTACCGAGTTAGCTCAAGAAGCTAACGTCGGGTCAGGGAAACCAAGCTAACGTCGTTTGCTCCCAGTTGCTACAGATAATAGGAAGAAATCCGACACAGTACCTCTGTGAACAAGATAAACTAACAACCTACCGTTTACCTTATTTACTTAATATATCACATCAACACTTGATGATACCAAAGAAATAGGAAGTGAAATTTAGCAAAACCGCTTCCATCGCCGTGAGCCAACTTATCAAGACTGCTCCTACAAAATGGTAGCCTTCTGAATTGTGACACAAGGGGGTTGACCTCCGCTCGCTAAATATTACGTCACTAACCGGACGCGCATCCAATCAAATCTTAGTATTTCTTTTCAACTTGATTTCATTCGTTATTTTTTGTGTCAGTCAAGCGAACGAGGGCGGATCCATGTTGCGGATAGGGACGTCAGCGAAATCCGATAAATAAAAACAAAATGTATATTTGCATTGAATTAAAATCGCATTATGGCTGTTACTGAAAGATAACTTGTGTGCACTATGTTTAAGTGTTATTGTTTTCGTACAAAAGACACTTGAACAGAAAAAAAATTTTTTAGATTAGATTAGATTACATTACATACATAGCCTTTATTCTTTCCACAATGGGGAAATCCGACTTTTTACAACAGTAAACATAGGACTTAAAAGACAAACACTGGATATTTAAGATGTACATAAGGTAACAGTATACAGTTCCACACTTACCTGGTGTACAAGTGAACCAAAATAGCTGCTTCTACACATGAAGAAGAAAGTGCTCTAAGGGGATGTCGACTGTGTATGAAAATGACAAATATCTAATGTATTTCTGCTGTTAAAAATATCTAATGCAAAGAAGTGTGTTCTATGTAATCTGGTTAATTGCGTCATCACACATGTATGTGAAGTATTTGTGACAACACCTCACAAACAATGACTCACTGCACTGTGTTGTTATAATGAGTATCTGCCATGCGGGAAGCCATTTCTTTTTTTGACCTTTGCCAGGAAACAGGATGACCCTGTTCTATTTCTATTATTTAAGACCATCTTTTTAGTTGTGTGAAGCTAGTGATTCATAAGATCATGATTTTGATTCTCTCTACCGCCCTTAAAAATGAGAAGGGCTGAAAGGTGTCTGACCACATTGACTTCATTCCTACAATGAGACAACTGATTCTTGTGTTTCCAGTCAAGCCTGTCAGGAATTTCATCATTTATTTGTCTTCACTATTCATCATAATCATAATCCTAAACTTCCATCAATATTTGTTTATTCTTTCTAAAAATGCAGATATTAGTTTCTCTATTTACTGCCTGAGTTAGCGTTCAAGGGTTGATGGAAGTAGACAAGTAGTAGAGTTGTCAACGGGAACTACCAGAGATCCCAGGGAGGCATTTTAAAGTAGTGGTGAAGGCAAGTGATAAACATCATATTAAAAAAAAATCTAAATATAACATCTGCCAAAACTGACCTAGTTATTATTTTTGTGTTTTGTTTTAACCTATTTGGATTGCACAACGTATATATGGTAACCATACGGGATATAATGAGTTTTCAAGAATGTACTGTTCAATAATATACTGTTAAAATATGGCCATCAAGCCAACAGACACAGATTAAAGTAGCCAAAAGAAATGTCCTTAAATGCAGCATCGGCATCAAACCCATGAAATCCCATTTTCAATTATTACAAATGTCATCAACAGCGTCTTGGAGAAGAGCCACTGGTTGTCCACTTTGAAAAAGGTGGTATTGAAAAATCACAAGCATTTCAACAAGCATGCTCTTAAGGATATTAGTGGACAAACATGTCAGAGAACCACATAACAGCAGGAGGACCAGATGGTCTTCATTCTTGTTCAGGAACATCTCAGTGTGGAGCATGTCAAGTGTTTCTGAAACAGGGATTAAAATGCACCTGTTTGATATCTTGTATTGGGATCGATGGAAATTAGTTGGGGAGATAAATATTAAATTGATAAGGTCATAAGAAATAGACAAAAAATACATAAAACCCATATGAATGAGATTCCAAACACACAAATGCATGATGCCAATTGGTTCTGCTGTCAATGATGCAATCCCTGTGGTGTAGAGAGACTGCCAACACAGGATCAAGCTCTAGCCTCCTTTGGATTAAGGACATCTTCATTTAAAACTTTCTGGTGCAGAGAATGTGACTCAGTGTCACTCTGCTGCCGAGCCATGGATGAAAGCCAGGACTGCTGTGGCAGGTTGCATACACAAGTCAAGTACTATGTCAAGTCATGGTACAAATAAACCAAGAGGAGTGAGGTCCAATATCTCGTTATCATCTTGTTATTTTATATTGTTACTGGAGTGGATGAATCCAAAGGAAACTAAGCAATGTCAACTGCTATGACGAATTGCAGTGACGTCATAGGTTGTCTTACAACACTAACATCTCTATAGCCTAATTCTGCTTCAAGCGGAATGTATCTGCGAGCGGAAACACTTTTTGTTATTGAATACAATTGATAAAATGTATACAAACTATCGTCCCAACGCTCTACAATGCAACAGGTTGTTATTACGTAATCGGCCCATTTACATTTCAAATATATAAATATATATATATATATTTTTTCTAATTGAGTGTCATAATCCCTCTGAAATTCTGGTTTAACTGCAGCAAGCGATTTCACAGGGGCTTCACGTGTCTGTGGGCGACAACTAACCAGCGCAGAGAGACGGTGAATCCAGATGTCCAGAGCAGCCTCCGCGTCACTTCCTCGTCCATGCCCATCCCTTTGGAAAAAAAAAGTCTCACACTGAACCGACGGCGTGAAAAAGAACGAGGGAAAGTCGAGAAGGCAACCTAAACTAGCTGAAATTGTTGTGAAAAGTCATTTCACTGAGGAGAAAGACTACCGAACTGTTCTTCAAAGTAAGTTTTCTGGCTCTCTGGAATGTTTTGGTGTCGATCAGACTTCAGTTGAACTACAAATGCTGTTGTTCTTTCGTCTTTATATGAACGTTTCTAACGTCTAAATGGGACGGCTATGAATACGTTTCAGTATTATCATGTCATTATTGTTTCATTATTGTCAGTTTAAATTTGGATTGGGCCTGTAAAGCCTCTGTCCGTTTATCATCTAACAACCGCTCTAACGATTTGTTGGTTGATTTATTTTATGTGTTTGCTGCTGTGTTTTTATTAGCTTGACGTTAATATAATGTGTAATCGTGTGAATGTTCATATTATTTATAGCTGAAATCAAAATGTGTCAAAGAGGCAAGTTTTATGAATCAAGAAAGCTACATTTTTGTTTGTGTTCATACAGACGCAGATGCACACACACACACACCCCTGAGGGTAGAGAAAAGTATGTGCTAGCGTTGCATGTGTGTGTTTCAAGTACATGTCCCAGCAAGGCCTTCACAGCCACACCAGACACTAAACGCTCCTCGGTTTCCCACAGTGTTGCACAACAAGCTGTTAGAGTTGAAGACTCCTGACCGGATCTTTTCTGCATTCTTCCTAACTTGTAGCGTCGCCTGTACAGTCTTGCTGTCTGTGCTGATGTGTGACAGCATGTGAACTTTGTTGTTTTAGCAGATATGCCGCTTCACAAATCATCCCGGGCCCCCCGCCTGGACCCCACCATGATCTCAGCCCCGCTGGGTGACTTTCGCCACACCATGCACATTGGAAGAGGAGGTGACGCGTTTGGTGACACCTCCTTCCTGTCCACGCTTGGTCCCAGACCACCCAGCGCTGACCTTGGGGGTCCTGCAGGCCCTTCATCGATGGATTCTTCAGTGAACCACCTTCAATCAGAACCACTGGACACCACACCAAACAATGAATCTGAGCATCTGGAGTCAGTGTCATCGTTGACTCTGGACTTGGATTTGGATCTTGGCCCCTCAATGCTGGGAGATGTACTCGGGGTGATGGATGGATTGAGTTTACAGGATGATGTGTTCAGTACCAAAAACAGCGTGGCGTCAGAAGAAGCGAAGCAGATGGGTGACACAGAGCTGTCTGTTAGCATACAGAATGGGAAGAACTTTGATGAAAGCCAGATGGGAGACAGCAGGGTACCAGATGTGAATGGAATCAAGACAAAGGGTCTGCGACCAAAAGTGAGGTTCAGCGACAAACGAGAGGAAATAATTCGACAGGCATCTGAGGAGGATGAAGGTCAGGAGTTTGACTTTCAAGATGATGATCAGATGGAACACCATAGCCAGGGGATGGCTGAGGTTGAGAGGGGCTCGGGTGTGGTCAGTCAAGGTGAAACAGAGTTCAACAGAGGTGATCTGCCACCTAGTCCTGCCTCCTCTCATAGTTCGGAATACGAGGGAGTGACCACATTGGACAGGAGACTGGACAGCGTCCAGTCAGAGACTGATACAGAGGATGAGGAGGATGAAGGAGTGGGGCGAGGATATACATTTGAAGATGAGTTTGATGATGAAATTGGTTTATAGGATGTTTTACTGTATTAATATTGGAAATGTGGGTGTCAGTTAAAAGAGAATTGGAACTGGAGTACAAGAGTTGGAGTGGCTTGAAGATGCTGTTGCTCTGCTGGAACATAACTTCTTTTTCATTTTCAGGAGTATCTGACCAACCAAAGACTCATGAACACAAGCAGCCATTGTTCAGACAGTGAATGATTTGTAGCACTTTTTCTTTTATTATCCAAAATGCTTAAAATGTTTTATTGACCAAAAGGTGCACAACAGCTGCACCAGGACAAAAGGAGAAAAGAAATAGTTTTAAAAGTCTTACTCTACTTTGTGTTCGACTTCTTTTATAGAAATCACCACAAAACCTTGTAAAACGACTGTGAACTTTTCACATTCCGTGTCTGACTATGTCAGTTGTGATATGTCTAAGCAAAGCAGCTTGGTTATTTAGCATGTTTTCATACCAAAGATTTTGTTTGTGGCTGCTGGGATGTAAATAACATTACGGTTCTTGTTTTTTCTTGTACAGTTTCTTGTTTGTCATGCTGTTACAGGGATTCAACATTGTGCTAAGACATGATGACATACCAAATGATCTTGTAAACATATGTTTAAGAATTACAGAAAATAAAACAATGAGATTTTCAAACAAGTGCAAGTATTTATTCACAAAAGGAAACTGCTGCTTGCTCAATGAAATATTTCCAAATACTGTTTGCTGAAATGTACACAAAAGATTTGTGAAAGATTCTGAAATATGAAAGATTTATTCCAGATATTACAGTGGCAACCCTGCAGACACAATCACATGACCCAACTGTCACACTGTTGTCAGCTGAATTAGTTATTTCTGAGCTTCAATAAGCATGTGATTACTTGTTACTTGCTTGAGACCTGAAGCACCAGACCACAACAGAGTCACACAGTGGAATCTAACAAGAATAAGACCAGTGCTTTTGAGAATGCTTGTTTAAACTTAAATAATCTAGATTTGGAACAGTGAAACTAGCCTAGCTAGGACCTGCAATCCTAGAGAGGGAACAAGCAGCACACCAAAGATATCAGTGTATCAGTGTAGTATTATTGGCTATTGCTCTCTCAGCAAATATTAGCACTTTTCAGTTATATATACTGTATATTACATGACACAACAGCTGAGGGGCCGAAGTATCTGCATTTTACTCAACTCCACAAAAGAGCAGCATATTATCAACGGCAAAAGAGAAACTCAAGTAAATTCAACTTCTTTTATTGTGGTTAAGTGTGCTTGCAAAAAGACGCTCACGTATTGGTGAACATACAATGCTTAAGGAAATGATGCATCCATCAGAAACAAAGAGCAAAACAGAAAACTAATAGAAAACATTTCTGTACACAATAAATGTGTATTCACACTGACATCTTCATCATTCAAACTCTGACAGTCTTTACATATCTTTAGTGTAAACATGTAGTCATTTACAGGAATTATCTGAGTCTAAAAGTGACAAGTCAACTGAAACTTGCTTTGTATCTCCACAAAAATTCTTTCCGTATGGGGTACACAGATATGCATGTCTCTTTTTACTCTAAAAATCATTGAAAATATTTGACATAATTGATGAAAGATTCAGGACTTCCTAGATTTCTTGGTACGTGCTGGGCTGTCTGATCTATACTTCTTCCGTTTCCTTTATCAAACGAAGTAGGAAGACTTGAGTGCTGGCCACCACTATAGACCCCTTACTAAAGACTGCAACACATGCATATCTTAATTGGCAGGCGAATGACACCGGCAAAGCGAAGGTATTGTGCCACTAATAAATTGAATTGTCAGTGTTGGCTAAATAGCGAAATCAGTGGTGAATAACTGAGAAAGTAACTGTACTGACAAATGTAAAATCACACACGCTGATCACGCACACTCGCACTCAAACAAACAGAAAGTCGCTCTCCAAAGAGATGCAAAAATAGAAAAATTCTTTGCTGAAACTTCACACAGATATAGTCCTAAACACATTAAATCCAGACAGGGCGGTGGAGATCATGGTGCCCGTCAGCTGAGGGTGCCAGTGAACCTCCTTGATCTCAGACTGGCCCTGGTGCAGGAACAGCAGTTGTGGAGGCAGGTCCTTCATCCCCTCAGCCCTGGCTCCCACATCGCATGACTCCACCGACAGATCCCACTGACTGACCACGTCATCCGCTCCAGATGCTGCAAACACGCTAGAGTCCACAGGGTTCCACTCCACTGAGGTGATGGGGGCACTGTGCTGCTTGAAGTTGGCCACTGGCTTCCCTGACTGCAGGAGAAATGAGGAGATAAGTGCTGATACACCACCATGGACAAGCATACAACACTGGTTTCTTGATTTGCAATATGTCAGTCAAGTTGAGTGACTATAATTGTTGTTATAATTGATTAAGGATGAACAAAATACTGGACTTGTTTTAAGAAGTCTATAGGAAGGATATAGAGTATATGTATAAAGAAAACAAAACAATTTCTTCATCACAAATCACCCCTAACATTTACATTTTTTTCCAGTTTGCTCACAACATTTTAAGATCAAATTAAGATCAAAACAAGTTGTTTTCCAGAATCAACAAACAAGCCCCTTATAAAGTAGACAAAATTGTGGCCAATATTGGGGTGTCACGTAGAACCTACATGTGGAGAACTCACAGCTAGGTGTCACTGTTGAGCACCAAGTAGCAGTTGTGAGTGCACCATCCTTAAATGGAGGATGACCACTTGTTGACTGAGAAAGAATTTTTACAGCAATATTAAACATTATGGTTAATTACATATTTTCCGATTATTACTTTTTTTTCACCGTTCCATTGGTTTGTTGCCAAAACCAAGCTACATGAACAACATGCGGGGCCATGTAGTGTTTGAGTAAACAGCACTTATTTATGGGCATTTCAAGATTTCTAAGAGAGACCAGTTTACATAGTGAAAGAAAGGTCAGTAACCAGCAACAGGTCCAAAACAGGAAATTTTGTTAAAGATGCCAGAGCTACAGTATCTTCGTGTAAACAGTAGAAACCAAATAGATGTTTGATGTGACCACCCATAACCATCTCAAACATAGTCAGCATCAGAACTTTGAGGTCATAGACACCAATGTAATTACGCTGAGTGATGGGAATATTTGCTAGTTGGAGATGTTTAGAAAATAAAGTTCAGTGGTCTGCTAAGGAGGGTGAATCAAGTCGTGTTCAGAAAAGAGCGCTGGAGTGGAAACAGTGGAGTGCTTTGTTGTCTTAAGGATCTGATGAAAAACGATTAACACTTCACAGGGGAATGCACTGTTTACAATGACATCACCAAGAGATGACCTTCGATGACCACTGACTTGTGCTCGCTGAGCAGAGTGAGCGTTTTTTTTTCAGCTTCAGCAGCTGTCATTGAGGTGGCGCCATACATACGGTGTAGTGTATGTTTGGTGTAGCTGAAAATGAGAAACTAAATTATGATTTAAAAAATTATAAAAAATAAAAAAAAAGACTTGGGGCTGGGCGACATCTTTTTCAGAAACAAAATGTTCCGACTCTGAACTTGATTAAATTGAGTTGGACCGATCATTAGCAGCAGTTAATGAGTAGCGGAATGGAATCTGATTCAACACTTCCACACATCGGGGAGAGCTGATAAATCTCATTTTCTTGTGTTTTACGGAAGGTAAAAACAGAAAAAGACAACATAGTTTGACGACTACGATATTTCTCGTTTTCCTAGATGAATTACAACCTTTACCAGGTCTGGTGTTATGAACCAAAGGTGTAAATATGTTCTGCCTATGGTTTAATTTATCATCGGTAAAACATTCATAACTTCCATCCAAAGATGAGAATGTCAAAGTTATGAGCACCTCATGTAAGTTGGGCTTTTTTCATGACTCTACAGTACCTTTGTGATGCATTGGTTGATCCAGATCTACATTCTGGTTGATGTTACTCTACTTGTCTTCAGCTCAAGCAGCTGTTTTCACTTTCATACAGAAAGACAGCACTGTCGTCCACTAGATTAAAGTAATTGTGTGTTTTAATATTCTTGTGTGGACCAACATCTAATAAGACACTGATCTTGTGAGGACATTTTGGCTGGTCCTCACACAAAACTAGAGATAGAAGTGTGTGTGTAATCCTGACCAATGTGTCTCACAATGACTAGCGAGACATGTTTTATCTGGTCATTACTTACCACCACATAATCTTGTTTTATGTGCAACAAAAATACAATTCATTAATATGTACCAGGATGATGATTTTTGCTTGCCTTAAATTGTCGCAAGTCCCACACTTTCAGAAGCCCATCGTCCCCTCCAGACAGGAGAAATGGTTCGCTCTGGTTCCAGCTGATTACATTGACGTCTGACGTGTGCGCTTCATTGGCTGAAAGCATGGAGTTGGGCGGGGCACGGATATCCCAAATACGGATCGACTGATCCACTGAGCATGAGGCAAAAACCTTTAGCACAAGTAAACAAAGATTAGATATCCTGATTAAAGATTAACAAGTCCAGAACTGCACTACAAAATCATTAGCTCTTTGAAGTGTGTCACATTTATGTACAGAATCACTTTCGGTGAGTCATTCATTGACAGTTATCAACATGCACTGTACGTAAATGAAAAGTCATGTAGCTGTGCAGAAACTTTCAGTTTCATTTCATCCAGTAGTAATGGAAAATGCATTAAAATTGTAAAAGACATGACCACACCGTGGCTTCTGTTGGTGACCACTGCAGATCCTCTACAGACTTGGTGTGTGAGCTGAAGGGTCGCTGGTCAATCTTCCATGAAGTGCCACCTTCCTGTGGCTCCCAAACATGGATGTTCTTGTTACAGTCTCCACTAACAAGCCGACCTGTTGAATCAATGCACTTATGGTGAGGAAAGGAGTAAATCTACTCTGTGGAGAATACTGTAAATAACATGTTGCCACCTACCAGGTACAACAGGGGACCAATCAATAGCAAATCCTTCAGTCATGTGACCTGAGAAACTGAAAAGAGCCACGGCTTCTTTCTGTTGCTTGAGAGAAAAAAAAGCTGCCATGGCAACAGAGCTGTGGACTGCCTCCAGCTGAGGTCGGAGGTCAAAGATTTCTACTTGTCCTTTTTCTGACCAAACAGCAGCCAGCGACTGATCGCCACGCTGAGTTACCTAAAAGGGAGTGAGAATGTGGTAGTGACATCAAATGGTGACGCAGCAAAAAATTAATAGATTCAGTTTTCATTTTTAAAATAATGTACATACTCTGACTCTGTTTATGCCTCCATAATGAGGCATCATGGCCAGCTCCATCTGAGGCTTTTTGTCCGCATCTTCATCCTCCTCGTCGCTTTCCTCGTCACTGCTCTCCTCCTCCTCATTATCTTGCTCAGTTCCATGAAGATTGTACATGCGCATGACCAGAAGTCTGGAAGAAAGAGTGTGGCTTCCTTATTTACAGTAGGTTCACTCTGAACTCCTAAAACATGTAATGGAGCATGTTGTTTCAAATTTAAGGATCAATTTACAAAAACATTTTTTTCTCAATGTGGTTGTTACCCTACGTTTTATTTTCCATTTCAATGTCACGGTTTTACTGCAACTACAACTCGAGAGGTCTTGATCACTTAAATCGGCTGGATGGGGATCAAGTTTGCATTTGACATCTCTGGTGCATTGCAGTCGATCAGAAATGCTGTATTTTATTGCAATGTTTGTTGCAATGTCATTGACATAAATGGATTGCCCGTGTAATGCGACAGTATACATCTAAAATGCAAGATCAGCCAAACCTTGCCCACCAAACCATTTTCTGTTAAAAGCTCGCAAGAGGGCCATCAGGCGTTTTCAGAGCAACCATTTATCAAAAATGTATCCTTTAATTTTTGATGCAGAACAAACATTCCAGGAAAAGTGAAAAGATACACATGCTGCTAGCCTTTATTCTTCCCACAATTTGGAGAATATGTGTTTCTGCTTCATAGAGAAAAAACAGGGTAAATTGTATGCGTCAGCGTGGGTGGGGGTAACTGGAGACCTTGTTTAGAATTTGGACTAATGGAATAATGGATGGATGAAAAGTGCATCTTACAATTTCGCTTGCCAGTTTAGCTTCAAATTAAACAACACAAAAAACACTACTTAAATAAGAAAATAATGCAGGTTCTGCTGCAAAGACCCTATCACATCTAGCCGTCTTTATGTTACCAAACATTAAAACAGAAGACCAGTCACTCAAAATGGCAAGTGACGTTTTACTAACGTGCGCATGACGAAATATTAGAGCGGCTTGGCTAAATGCAGACTCATAAGCATAGCACATGCATTAAAGAAAACATTGACGTAATAAGAGGTGTAATAATCCACCTGTTGGCCATTGCGGTCTCAGCCTGGGTTCCCGCACACAGAAGCATTGAGAGAGGATACTGCTCCCTCTTTTCTCCATCACCATCTTTGATAATGTCGAAACTTAGACAAGGCGCCCCTATACACAAAGATAAAGAGAATATAAGACTCGGCACGACAACACTCTGATTTCAGGTTTGTTGTTGTCACTCGCCTGTCTGACACTCATGGTACATGCGGTAGGCAGAGCGGTCCATCTCCAGCTCCTCTCCCGGCTGAAGTGGCTCAATTCCGGGCACGTAGACTTTCTTCTCGTCCCCTCCTTCCTCCTCCATCTCCACTCCTTCGTCCTCGTCGCTGCCATTGTCGTCCATCTCCTCCATCTCGCCTCCTTCTTCAGCAAACGTGTCTTCCTCGGGAGCAGACATCTTGGCAAAAGCGCACTTCCGGTGAGGAAGTGTACCACGTGGTTTAACCCCCCGTCCTACCCCACCTCTCCCTGTTTTCTTGTCTTCCCACCATTTACGGGAATCCAGCTGCCATTTGAGTCTGCCGCCAGGAAAGATCACCGAGAAAGGCTGTCGGTATTTGCATCAAGGACCCAGTTGAATTAAAAAAAAACCGAGCAGTTGACACCAAAGAAGATAAGTTACTGTTTATGTGAATACTCTTGTCATAAAGTTGACAATATTCGATGTCATCATGCTAATGGTGACTGATTTCACCATTTCGGAAGTCAGCTGCAGGCTGAACTCTTTGAGTTTAGGCCATCTGCCATTTAGGGATCGCACATTCATATGCCCCGAATCGTTCTTGGGTTACTATTAACCCCTCAACAGGTTGGTCACTTACTAGATTTAACATATGCAGCCAACAGCAATTAGTCCCAAACTGTGAAATATCTAGGAATGGACAATCAGTATCTCAGAGAACAACATCGATCTTATAACCATCACAATATTTTTGCCTATATTATCCACCTTAGTATGCAAGAAACCATCAGAGCAAATATGGCTTGAATGAAGCATCATGAGTGGATCAAATTGGCTCAACAGATGGGGAATACAATGTGAAGAATCCCAGTTAGACATCCGTTTTCAAAGTAAGTAAATAACAGGTTGGAAAATTACTGATATAGGTAATGTAACGAATAATCAGAGTTCAACCTAATGGTGTGCTGTAATAGTCAGGATCAGGTACTTTTAGGTGATCATTTATCAATCATTGCGGTGTGTGAGCCAAAGTACACGTGATGTATAGTGTAGCCTAACCCCATGGGGTGATGACTCTTTGGCTGAAGGACCTCTTCTCGGTCATCTTTGCCAGTTTGATCACCCTGTTGGTGTCATGCACTTGTCAGCAGGTGGTGTAGAACATCTACAGCAGTCTTCTGCTGACGTTGAAAGACCTCACTGACCTTAGTTATGCCTTTGCTCACTCCTATTGCCTGCCAACAATTATAAATGTTTTTAATCTTTCCCATTACACACACACATATCTGTGTGTGTGTTTTTTTTTCTGACTCTGAATTAGTGGCTCAAACAACTTCCTAGAATTGAGATTTGTAATTGAAACCTGTCGCCTGTTTGCTCACTTGTCATGAGTACAAGCCACTGTATCTTAGATAACTTCTGATGAAGTGACTCACAACAATACAACAATACGGGATGGAACAAGTCAATCATTGAGGACAATGTTCTCCTCCCTATTCTTGAATAAATAAAACTCAAATCAAACTACGTTTATATTGAAACTGAAGAAAAACGACTGAAAAAAGTACTGAAAAAAGCTAGGATTTGGTTTGTATAATCACTGCTGCCTCTAAGTTACTGCTGTTGATTTTCTGCTATACAAATTGTCACATGCTTAAAGAATGTTCTTGTCAAGAACGTCTGGTCCCTAGCATCAATTTCAACTGAATCTGAATGTTACTATTTTGGTGAGACAGAAACTTTCTTTTTCCATTCTGTTACAGGACATGTCTTTTACTCATTACGAAACTACCAGAGGGGTCTTCCAAGGACAATAGTGCACACTGCATGCGTGGGTGTGTGCGTGCAGAGGCAAGTATGAGCTCTAAACATGTGCTCTCTTTCTCATGTGGATCATATTTTGCGTTAAACCATTTTAGGAGTCCCGTGCACGGTGCATTCCTTCCTCATCCCCTGTTCATCCTTCAATTTTAATCTGAGTTGGCAAAACTGTTGACACAACGCAGGCAAGCAGCCACAAACCTGTGTTTCATCAATTTCAGCTTCAAAGTTTCGATCACCTCCTCGATAAAACAAATACACTGCTTATATCTAAATGGCTTTAATTTACAATTGTATACCGAAGTAAAAGCCTATTAACAGTCATACATAACATTCATTGTAAACAGTTCTCATCAAAAATACGATGGCTTATGTGCATTGGCAAGGTCAGCACTGATCTCTTAGCACAAGGAGCGTAGCTAGCTGGAGAGTGGAAGGCTGTACTTGTGTGATATTACCGCGCTAGCACTGGTGGACAGTGAACTTCAGCTACTTTATTCAACTTTGGACATCAACTGCAACCTGTGCATGTCACCTTATATTAACATTAGTTAGCTTACTGCATAACAACATGTAGACATAGATATAAGAAACAATCATTCAGTGCCAGGAAATCTTGCATTTTTGTGTGCATTGTTTAGAAAAAAGATCCCTTTTCTTACTGCAGCCACCACCAGTATAGTCTGAAAAGCAAAGGACTCCAGAGAGAAGCTGAGAAGGACGGGCATCTGTTGGTTAGTGGCAGTGAATAGTCCATGATTTCGAGGTCTTCTTCCTCAATGCTGCTAATTGCACGAGTGGTTAAAAGTCTTGCCCTCGATGGGCTGTAGTCCTTTCTTTCAACCATTGGCGGCAGAGTGGGGAGGGGGCAAGTCGTAGTAGACTGTAGGCATCCAACCTTGAGCCACCGGTTGAAAAGATCTGATGTTAACTTAAGGAGCTCTTCCGGAGAGGATAGTAATGCGGGAAACTGGGTCAAGTCCATCTCCTCCCGGAACCTCTGCGACATAAAAGGAGCAAATGCTTAAAACAGTTCGTATTCAGCAACATGTACAACCCTCCCAAGTACTTGGACATGTCACTAATCCCTGTATTTCCTCCCATCAATCATTAACAGAAATTTCTCCACCAAATGTTTTTTGTCCTTGATTGCTTGTTTCCGTTCTAAAATTAGCTGATCCGCACATCTTTCTTTTCCGAACTGGTTTGCAGGAGTTAATAGAGCTGTTCCTGAACACTCAGGATCCGTTGTTTTTCACTGATCTAGTAGATTTGTGGGCATGAAATTAGAGTGCATTGATGCTCCCTAAGACATATTTGCATGGATGGATTGCACGTACCTCTGTGTTTACATTCTTCTTTATGATTTTTTCCAGTGTGTCTCTCAGCTCCTGCACCAAGGAGTGATTTAGATGCTCGTCCCAGAGGTTTCTGAAAAGTACTTGCCAGGAGTCCAGGAGGACGATTGCAGCAGGAAACACACAACACTGCAGGAAGAAAATCACATTCATGGTAAACCCTTTCCATATCGCACCTCAGCATTAAGGTAATTGATTTCCACAGTCATAAACTCACCGGATCAGTGTCACAAAGCATGCCTTTTGTGTAGCGATGCTCTACATTGTAATCTTTTGGAAACACGGTCCGCTACAAGAAAAAAAAAATCAGATTACTGATTGTAAAATCATCATTATAATTACATATTAACAAATGTAATAAACGAAATACTAGATCACTGAACACGGTTACTGACAGTAAATATAAACTGAAACTCATTCACTTTAAGAACAGCGCTCCAAAAAGTTTTATTATTGTTATTGTTATATTACTTTTATGAGAAATTTACCAACTTACAAATCCAGTTGGGTTCGAGTCAAGAGTCATTTTTAAGTTCTTCACAACCTCCCAGTCAAAGTCACATCCACCACATCGGACAGTCAAGAATGATAGCAACAGCAAAACTGTGAGAGAAGAGTGGACAGGAAACACATAATTAGTGGAAACTTTCTGCGGTTTGTCGGCTTGAAACAAAGTGCGCACCTACTAAGAAACATTACATCAGTTCCTGGTTGAAGTTGATTTTGCAGTGCATTCTGTGACTCAACACGAAACTGCAGCGACTAACCACATTGACATCAGAATACTATGTTGCCTTACCTGGCAGTGACATCCTTTTATCTTTCTGAAAATGGACATTTCTCCATTTCTCTTGTTGAGAGCAATCAGAGTCAGAGGTTCCTGTGTCAGTCCGTGAAAGGCAAAGTTTACTCCTCCCTTGTGGTCTATAGGACTTTGACTGTGTGCCTTGCTGTGCCTTCTTCTTTAAAGCTTGATAGTCAGTCTTCGTGTTGACATCCCGTATACATTCCTTCCTTTGGAGCTCCTTTGGTACTTTCCAGCAAAATGCCTCATTTATCCGCTCACGCCATCCCGCTCTCTCACTTTGGATTTTCCCACTTAAGCCTGAGTGGCTGCAGCTTTTTCCCTTATGAAAGCTTTTGTTTGATTTTGTTTTCTGTTTCTTTATCTTTCCCTTTTCACTCAGTCCCTGCTGACCTAGAAGCTTTCTGAACTGCCTAATTTGAATCGCTCCTCTCGCCCTTCCTGAATAAAGACACTGGTCTCTTCTTCCGTGCGTCTCCCTCTGGCCACTGAATCCTCACTCACACTGAGGCGCTGCTCAAAGTGAAAGTGGTCTGCCGATCTTCTCCCTTTAAGTCGCAGCCCCTCCCACCGCCACACGTTTTACCTCATTATTGACCGACCCCGCACCCACCCCCTGCTCCCCAGTTTTCCTGACCCCATCCTCCTCCCCCTCCAGTGAGGCTTAGTCATGCAATTGGAGCGTATGTTTTTCATTTGGACTCTCCCCCACACCTCTGCGCCTGTCTATCCCATGGTCTTTATCCCGGCTGTGTCAGGACGCAATGTCATCCTGTTTAATCATCCCATGATCTTTCTCTTCTTGTAATATTCTGACAAAACAGGATTGCGACATTGCTGTGCCAGAACTTGCAAGTCATACCATGCATTCATTATCAACAACTGTTCAAACGGTCTAATGCTCATGGCTCACTTAGCCCCCAATAAATGCCTTCAGCAGGCTCATTAACAGACGGATTCCTTTTGAAACATTCTGTCTTGTAGTACACCAGGTGTTGAAGCGACTGAGGATGAAGACAAAACTGGAGCAAAGGCTTAGCTATTCCAGAAGAATCATTAACTCACAACCTTCTCAGGTTATGCGCTGTTATTTCGTTCATACATATACACCCAGTGTCGTTTTCCGATTTCCACCAAGACATTTTATTTTCCGAGTTGTCAAATAGAATACAGATTTGAAGCAGAGCAACCAAGTGCCTGGAATGCTTGAAACAAACTTGTAAACTTCAACAACACCCCCTGCGTAGACTTAAACAAACCCTTATGTAACTTTGCTGAAGTTTGCTGCCCAGTAAATAAAAGACAGCGAGCACATAACTGCAGTATGTTGAATAGCTGACTTATGTTTTTGTGTAGGAGCAGCTCATTAGGAGGCCAGACCCGTTGATGTGGTCGTCGGCACTGGACCGGAGCTCTGGTATGCAAACATTATGTACATTTTAGGACACCAGACAAAGTGTTGACTTACACCCATTCAGACTTGTTGGCTGAAGGCCACTCGGACAAGTGAGAGGGAGCAGATGGAGGAGTGCAGCTCGCACTCATTCACCACCAGATGGTGCCAAGGGAGGAATAAAGAATCATAACACTTGATTTAAGAAAATGAGCAAAGCAGTGCAATCACACCTTTAATAGCAAATGAAACCGATATGGACATGTTTGTACACAGTAAACCCCTTTGACATATGAATCCCGATCTATTATGTAAACCAAAAATGATAATCAGTGTTGGATAACCATCTGGGTACAGAACATAATTACTTAAAAGACAACAATAGATACGCTACATCCTTTGTCACATTCATTCACAGTCCTTTTTAATTCCCCTAAAAGTCCCACATAATCAACAAAAATAGGGTTAGATAAATAGTTTCACTTTTCATTCCACCCCTTCACTTTCAAAGTGCCCATTCAGCTCTTCCAGCTCCTGTCACTGGCTGGGGCTCCTCTCACCCCCGAGAGCAGCCGTCATGAGATGGCTCTTGTAAGTTTTACTAAGTCCACTTATCCAGAACTTGAGGAGTCTGACGTTGTCCTCCTCGCCCGGCCCTGTGGTGCCAAGGAGGGCCAAAATCTTCTGTGTGTCCTCCTTGGATCGTTGGTCTACTTTGGAGAATTTGAACAGCACTTTGACTTTACTGAAAGAAATATATTCGTGGTTAGGGTTCACACAGGAGTGAAAGCAAATAAATAATTTGGTAAATGTTGGTTTAGTTGGGTAATAAATTATTCAGGTTAGTGATTATTTTTCCTATATGCATCTGTTTTTATCCACTTATCCAAGGTTTGGTCACGTTTCCAGGATAACTGTAGTCTCTCCAGCTCGTCCTGGACCCGCCCTCTTTCAGTTGGCCTGGAATCCCTCATCAGGGAGGCATTCGGAACACATGCTGATTAGATCCCCAAGCCACCTCAACTGGCCTCTCTTTGTTGGTTGAGGAGCTAGTATCTGTCTCTGTCTCGAAGGGAGAGTCCAGACGCCCCATGGAGAAAATTCACTTCAGCTGTTTGTATCCCAGATAAGCCACTTTTTGTCACTACTCAAAGCGCCACTGTAGGTGAGCGCAGGAATGCGAAACAACTGGTAATGTTTTGGCCCATTTCTATCTTCCCTGGGACTGACCAATGCTATCTGTTATCTTACCTAAACAAGATACTAGAACTCCCCTGCACGGAAAATGATCCATTTTCTAAATTGGCAAGAGCATTCCATCTTCTTCAGATTGGATGCCAACAGACTCAGAGTAGCTGCTCATTTGAAACATAAATTAATTCATTTTGTAACAAATAAAGAGGGATGAACTTGTGGTTGAATTCATTTGAAATGTTTGTTTTATGTGTGTTTATATAATATGTTAGTATGAAATAAATGCTGTCATCATTAAACCAGCGATCAAGTAAACGTGTAGAATAGCCCAGTGAGAGCATGGTCTGCCCTTATTCCAAAGCTGCTGAGGAAACAAATGTTTTGCAGAACGACTTGTCAAGCAACAAGAGAATTTGACTCACTTCATCCACTCCTCCTTCAAACACAGCAGACAATGGGACACCACCTCCACAGACAAATTCTCATTGGACAGTGCCACCTCCAGTTTGTTCAGTAAGGTAGGTCCTGGGAAGAAGTTAAATACTTGTAGTAGCGCCGTTGCAGTGTTTATGGATGCATTGTGTAACCATAACTGAGCCAGTACTCCAATGTTTGGGAAAGGGTGGGTCTTGGGTCAAGGGAGAACACAGTGACATTTGGAGCTTCCACAGGAACAGATCCAACATATTTCTAAACTAATTAAGTTACATTTGGGGCTGAAATGATCTCAATTTGTCAAAAAGGTTTGAGAATGTATTTCAGTGTGTAGCTCAAAACGAATTTTCCCAGTTAAATGTGTAGTCAGTCTTAACCAGCAACTCACACCCTGATGTATTAGCTAAGCATTTCAGCAGTTCCTTCACTATCTGCTGGTTTTATGTAACCATAAGCCTTGGCTAAAAGTTAAGGACCTCCCTTTGCAGAGATATTGCCTCCAGATAAATGCATCACATTGCATCACACTTAGCTGAGCTTATTCACGTCACTTTTGTGCAAAAAGTAGGGTTTGTGTCTGGCTGCATTAAAAGGAAATAAGATGTTGTCCACTAGTAAGAATGTTGGCAGAATGACCACAGGAACAAAGATTTGCTTATTCCCATATAAAAGTGTGAAACATATGCCCAGAATCATAATTTGGGGTAAAAAACAGGGAAATCCTGATATTGATATAACCCAATTAATATTGGCAACAGACGTGACTGGATGTCAATGAAGTATATTTTTTGTTTGTCAAGAACATAACCATCCTTCTTTCTTTCTTCAGTGAAGAATATCAATGTTACTACTGAATAAGGGCACAAGATTAAAAGCAAGCCAACTATAGCATTAGAATACAGATGAATGGAAAACTTGGATGAACTCAATAGCAAAATTGTTTGACACTGTGAATCATTTTACATGACAATAAAAAGTTGAGCCATCGCTTACCTTTATCAGTGGGTTGCGTGCTCGCACTAGTGATGGAAAACTGATAAGCAGAAGAGATTGCCTCTCCATCTACAACAGAATTCTGACTGCCTGGGTTGGAACTGACATCCACCAACACTGAAAACTCTACAGGGCAAACAAAGATTGTGAAATTCAATTGAAGATATATATATGTTTAAAAAGACACTCATTGTTCTACCTGAAGAGCTGACGTGACTTGGGATGGATACGTCTGGACTAAGACCCAGGAAGTTGCATTTGTAGGCCTCCTCATACTGAGAACTGTATGGCACAGATCGAACACAGCCAACAGGTAACAGGGACTGATGGGAGAAAAACAGTGAAAGACAATTACCATAAAACATTTCCACATTTAAAACTGCCTCTGGTGGAAACAAACAGCCCCGCAGAATGGTTACTTTGCTGCCTCTTGTGGTAGAGGATGTCACTTCCATGGTCAGGAAAGATGCCAAACTAAAATACCACACTCATCACTTGTATGCCACATATGAGTTGCGTAGGTGGAAACTGATCCTGTTCGCTAGAGGTCTGCTATGAATGCAATCAGCTTCAAATGACTTGTTTTAATGGGACAACACCCCCACTTTGAATGTCTGCTCAGACTTGTCAGGGATCCAAAAGTACTACGACACTAAAACAATGAGCTGAGGAACTTGGATTTGGGATGAGCTTTGTGAAATGTCTTTCAGCTCAGCAATGTCTATCTACTTAAAATGAGACATGACTACGGAAGGGGCTGAACTGAACAGGATAGTCTGCAGATGGATGAGGATGAGCGTTATGCTGAGGGCGATAAAGGACAATTCTCTCCATCTGCTCCCTGAGGAGCTGCGGTGGCTGAAGGTCTCTTTCAGCACAGAATCATCCAACCACGAGCCTGCAAACATTTTGGTTGTTCTTACAGTCCATCTGCCATCAGAGCACACAACATTCCCCTCTAATAGTCTCAGCAGCTAAATGCAAAATAATGTAATTTTTCAATTTTGACCTGGAACAGATACAGCAGATAATTCAGAATCGACACATGTAAATGTCTTACAGACACATATTCATGATCAACTTCTGTCATGTGAAAATTCCCTGCATGTGTAGAAGCGCAGTCATATGAAACCTGCTCTGCACATGTGAAAACATTTCTATAGGAGAACTCATACATTACACCACCCATGAGGACATATCCCCTACACACATGCACATCTCCCCTGCACACACAAGTTCTTGTCCTGACATGTGAAAAGTGTGAGAAATCACCAGCATTCATTCACATTTCAATATATTTGGATTGATGTTCTCTGACGATGTATGTATAATAATAAATGTTTTATGACCGTTAGCTTTTTAAAAAAAATGCAATATAATATATAATTGTGGGAACACCACCAAGAACCTGATATATATATACATATATAAATGACTCTTTAATGTGAAATTGTTATGTTGTTATTATATCATGTATTACAAACATCAATGCACATCCTGAAAAGGAGTCATGACCTTGTGTTCCCCCCCAAGAGCTTTATGTATATTGATTTGTTTCTTTTTTTTTTCAATCCCAAAACACACTTGTCAGTAAGAATCGGCAAAACAGTGCAATGAAAAACAAAAATAGAAATGGCATATCATTACCGTTGCCGGGAAGAGTTTTGGTGGAAACAAATAAACCTTTGATGTTTGGTTCGTGTTTAAGTTGTTAAAAGAAAACAGAAGCAAGTACAGGCAAGAAAGATACCTTTTCAAGGTGTGGAGTTGAAACACCAAGCACAGACAGGAGTTGACATTTTAACTTTTTGGCTACATGACAGTTAACCTTTACTCTCCTTGTTTATATAGAACATGATATCAGAATAAACAGGAACTATATATTTATATTGCTGTCACCAGATTTTCTTCCAATATTACTGAACTAGAATATGTTAAGTATTCTTCAGGACGATGCTGTGATTGTGGAGATTAAACTTATTATATAACAGATGTGTACTGAGTGTCAGTTTTATACCTTGAGGACGATGAAGGCAGATTTGATGAGACCGGGGTCAGCACTTCTCCATATGACCTGATTTCCCATGAGCACATGCCATGCTAACTGCCGAAATTCAGCAACACCAAGAACCTACCAAAAAATACCCCTGTTACACACCAACACCGCAGCAAATGTGAACTATTAGTTTTGCTGTGTTAAAATATCTCTTTTTTTACCTGTCTCAGGTGTCTGAGTGACCTGAACTTTGGATCAGGCAATTCATCCAATTTGGCCTCATCAGTATGAAAGTCGTGGCCCAGCTCGCTTTCTGTTTGGTGCCAAAGTGGCTTAGGGCCACCTCCATCTGCTCCCTCCCAGCAGCTCATTTCCTCGTCTTGCTCTATGGGAAATTATTATAAACGAATATAATTACTTGTCCACTCTAACTAAAGAGCACTTGCATATGCACAAAAAAATGTTTCTATGCACCAGTCTGTCTCTCTATTAGCACCAGTGTATCTTCAGTTGGGGCTCCTTCGAGCAACTTTTCAGTCAGACGACTGCCACAGGCCTTCAGTAACCTGCCAACAGGTGGAGTGATATGTCATTGTTATATGTCATTGAATGTAGCGCAAGCTTAAAACAGCAAATGCTGCGTGTGGTACTACTTAAATGTCTACTCACCAACTAAAAGAAGAGTGGAGGCTGGCCCAGAGGTTAGTATGCTGTGTGAGAGATGTAAGTGACCGAGCAGCGTTCCCGCTCCTTTGGTGTGGAAAAACTGCAGGTGAGAACGCACTGTTCATCCGCATGGCTCTCTGGGGACACACTCCTTGTTCGCTCTCAAACACCTGATGACGCACAGTGCCAGGAAACTCAGGAATAGTTATTCACAGAAATGACAAGATTGAATTTAAAGTGTACATCATACCTTCAGGGCTGTGCTTTGCAGACTATGTATTGTGAGTTTTAAGTGGCGTAATAGGAAGGGCCAGGAGTTGATGAGGTAGATCCGGTCCATGGCAACCATGACAATACTGTACCAGCGCTGGAATCCTCTGGCAAGACTGTCCTTGATGAAGAACGTGTGTGAAAACACAAAGCCATGTTGCTCATCTCCAAAAAAAATTGGCCCTTCACGTCCAGGGCAAACCTGAGAAGTCGAAGCAGTAAAAACAAACTTAACACCAGACATAAGTGTATCGGTATATCTTAAATGCACAAAGATAATGCCTTACCTCACAGCTCAGGCTGCGAACACAAGCCTGGCGAACCACGCTGAAGAGCTGGGACTGTCTGGGGTGTTGGTGGCTTAGAAACCGAATACCTGTCTCATCATCAATGCTCACAAAACCTGGGTGAGAAGCAGGTAAGGATCGGCATCCCTGGAAAAGACAAATGAATATGCATTATTGCAATGAACTGCATGCGCAAACAAAACGTGAATGCTGCAAATATTATAAAAACCCATACGAGCTTCAATTGGAAATTGTGATTTAAGTTAAAATTAAAGTAAGTAGTTTCTACAGTAAGCCAACAAAAGTTAGAACTTTCCCATTCCACCCACCTCACACATCTCGCCTCTCTGAGAGGCTGAAGTGTTGGCTCTCATCGTCAGTCCTTCACCCTCCCTATCACCATCTCTTTCCCCGGCCAGGGAAGCCCCTGTCTGCGAGGAAGGATCTGGGGATGGAGGGTGCAGCGCCTCCGTGCAGAACAACGTACGGGGACCATGAAGTTCACAGAAGTGACAAAGTGCCACCAAGGCGTTCATCTGCGCAAAGCCAGACATACAGCGCCGTGGATTTAGGAGAAGTTAGATTCAGTAGGAACCACCATAGTTCATTTTACTTAGTGATCCAATTACAAATTTGAGCCTTACCTTTAAGTTATGGGTTTCCGAAAAATAAGCTGTCTACCATTACGATCTAAATGTCATTCCACTCGTCAAATTTAAAACAGGCGTTACGAAGCAGGTTTGTTTCGCTCCTGGGCTACATCTGCTAACTCAGTTGCTAGCTGTGAGTCATGTGACCAGAAGTCACGCGCTGGTACTCAGATGACGCATAGTTGTTTTCACCGTCGTTTTGACATAAATTTAATTAAAATAGGGACAAATCTCGCTCAGTTATAATAGCTTGTCAAGATTTCTCATATTTTCTGAAAAACTTTTAATTACCACGGCATTCAACGTAATGTAAAACTACGTTTCCCAGAATTCCACGCGGCACTAACGTCGGGTGAACGGTCTCGAAGATTGAAACGAATTTACTGACTCTCGTTGGTAAGACATACATTTGAGATATATCAGTAGTTTTGTTTAAAGCATTGTTTCGGTCTGTGCTACATTGTTTTTTTCTCTCGAAACATTGTATGTATTATATCTTTAGCTCCCACCTCACTTCCGCGTTCCCTGAAGAAGTCTTGAAAAGATATAAGAGTTATAGTTAAGCCCACACGGGCAAATTCTACAACCTTAAGTGAAGGGTCAGGTTGGTGAGAATTATTGTTTACTGAAACGTGACTATTGTCCACACAGAAGCCAAGACTCATCCCTAAAGAGCCATGGAAGTCAAGGAAACCCAACTCCAAGATGGAGCTGCTGGTAAGGCATTGAAAAAATGTTCGATTTTTGTCGGCATCCATGAAGCACTCAAGATGCAACTAATTCTCAGCAAAATAAAAGAGTTTGCCTGACAAGGAATGGATATAGACACACCCAAGACATCCCTCAGTTATTGGCTCATTACCTGGCTATGCAGGCGTCTGAGGAATGGAGTTTATTTCTCGTTTACATGTCTCTTGAGATCACGGACGCCATGGTCTGCTTCTCGCTCTAATCTTAAGATCACTCTCCCCTGACTAATTCTTAATGTAATAATTAGGTGATTAATTGTTCATAACAACTTCTTGACTGAACAGTATTCATGGGATCCAAGAAATGCTGACTAAAGTGTGGAGCAGTCTGCGGTGGAAGCAAGTAATAATGAAACTATTTGGCTGGAAAATCGCATTCGATACACTTGTCTGGAAAAATCATTTGAGGGTGGCATGTCTGTGCTTATTGGCAACATGGGTTTTGGGTTGGACATTTATGTCCATTGGCTGAGACGCTGACACCTGTTTCGCATTTGGCACGAGTATCGGAAATGGATCTGTAATGACTGGTTACTGCACCTGTGCCAGCTCCCAAGTTGCAAAATATAACAATTTGTCATCTGGCTTTAATCATATGTTTGCGGTCAGGTGACCATATTTTACTTAATCTTCATGTTCATTGCACATCTCATTGAGAATGAGGGAATCAATGTTTTTGTCTACATTGTGTCATACATAAGCAGTGTAGCTTATATATAGGTATATTGTGTTAACACTTGTGTCTGGCAGTGTTTTAATGTAAGGTATGGCATTAAAGAAATGTTAAATGTGACAATTTGGTCCTATTTACCAGATTATAGTCCCAACATATTACCCTTTTCAAGTTTATTCAATTCATTCAGCACCTAATGCTGACAGTCATACACTGCCTGGCCAAAAACAGTCACCACCTGGATCTGGGGTTGCTGCAGTTGATCAGGTCTAGGTTCAGCAACATTATGTGCTCAAAGAATGAGATTTTTTTCTTCCCTGATGGCACAGGCATATCCCAAGATGACAATGCCAGGATTCATCTGGCTCAAATTGTGAAAGACTGGTTCAGGGAGCATGAGACATCATTTTCACTCATGGATTGGTCACCACAGAGTCCAGACCTGAACCCCATTGAGAATCTTTGGGATGTGCTGGAGAAGGCTTTGCACAGTGGTCAGACTCTACCATCATCCATGCAAGATCTTGGTGAAAAATGAATGCAACACTGGATGGATAAATCTTGTGACATTGCAGAAGCTTATCTAAACAATGCCACAGCGAATGCGTGCTGTAATGAAAGCTAAAGGCGGTCCAATTAAATATTAGAGTGTATGACCCTTTTTTTTTGGTGGAGACTTTTTTTTTGGCCAGGCAGTGTATTAGTAGCTTTTATCTGCTTACTAGTCTCCAAAGTAAGCGTTGTTCCTGTATCAAACTCTCACAATGACATGACTGAGATTAAAAAAAAAGATTTTATAAATAAAAATAACAATTAAATAACGTAACATTTTGTCCTTTAAAGAAAGATCCAATTGAGTTGATTGAATTTTAATCACATTAAAAATGAATATAAATAACAAAAATAGACGATGCGCAATAATACTAGATTATAGAGTCAAAAACTGTTGGACTGAAATTCACTTCGTATGTGTAAGCTTACTGTTACTACAACCAATGTTTCTTTCCTCAGAAGCTACAGGAGGAGTCCAAGACAGAGGCGGCGTGTGTTCCTATTTTCTTAAAGGAAAATGTCATTTTGGCCACAGATGCCGTATGTCTCACAGGTCAGAACGCCTTAATCAGATTTGCGAAATCATTGACCGCTATATGCTATATGCTATATGCCTGTTGTTCTCAGTCATACCCATTTGGTAAATACATCTCCAGAGTGTTTGGGAACTGGCTGCTTGAAAAGCTTTCTGACTAAGTCTGGGTCAAACATCTGTCATCTACATCTCCCAAATTTTTCAACATTAGGGTCTGGCCTCCCTAAATTGGACCCCACACTTGACCCCAAAAGCTTCCCCTGTGATATACTCAATTCTGATTATATCCTTTCCCCTCATTCTCCAATTTCAATATCTTCATCTTTGACTCTTCTAAAGCTGCTTTATGTCTTTTATTAGGCTCTTCATACGACGTGTGGACAACTACACATCAAACTGGGGCACATTATGTACTGGTACTGTTACGTAGTGCTGCCCCACAGACAGGAGAAATTAATAAGAAGTGTAATGTAGGCTGAAAAAAGTAAAAGACAAACAGAAAAAGAATGTTACCAATACAGATATAATTAAGTGTGATAACACATTATAAAATGGGTTAAATGATTACAAAGTACTTTTTAGATTCGATTCGATTACATAAGATGTCCTTTATATACATTTTATTATGGGATCTTTTTAAATCCATAAATAGGTGAACAATTAAATTGTTAGTAGTTGATGAATAACTTGTGTATCTGTTATGTTAAGGGAAGATGAAATGACTGGTCACATGACCGGGTCTGGTTACAAAACAAGCATTTTTAAATTCATAACATACAAATAAATCATTTTTATTTTTGAAATCATCTTGAAAATAAAAAAGAAAGGAAAAAAGTGAATCAGCTAATATTTGAAATAGGTATGAGAAAAAAAATAAAAATTATTCACAACAGGGTTTTAGGTTCTGTGTTGGACACAATTTTAGATGAACACTTTCATAGTTACACTCTGACTTCATGAGGACCACACCAATACAGGCAAAGGGCCGCATGTACCTCTGCATTGTACAGTTCTGCTTTACACCATGCATCATCATGACTGGTCTCACTCCTGACTAATGAAGTCTCCTTTTCACATTGGGTGATATTCTTCTATCATTAGTCACAACTTCTTCCTGCCGTCTTGTGATTCACACATATTCTGGCCTTCATTCCTCCTCCTCTCCAACTTCTCTACCACCTCTTCATTACATTCACTGCAAATCCGTCCGTCATCAGTCAACTAACCCTGACCACACCTTGGAAATTCCACCCTGACCTGGTGACTCCTAATTCGACTTCATGATAAGTATTTAAAGAAACATTTCTCATTGAGTCTCGAAGACGTGTCGCAGGCAACTGAACACAAACTTCTTACTAAGTAATAAATACAGTGACGATAAACATTTCTTCGGAAGACTGAATCATTTAGACATCTATCTTTGCACTGTGTGAAGAATGTGTTCCCTAATGGGAGTGATCAAAATTCCAAAGAAATTGTAATAACTTGACAGCAAAGCATTTCACAAAGTGCTACGCTTGGTGAACTGGTGAGAGTTGAAATTCCATTTTAGGTGTCTTGTCCTCAAAACTATTGTTGCTATCAGATTAGAAAATATGTTGCTTTTACTAGAAATGGGACGTGATTAAGAAAACAAAAATTAAACAGTTTTATAAGTAATGAATCTTTATTATCACATTTTAATAGTTGATACCAGAAGTGCCCCAGTGATTAGTGAACTCTGCTGCAGTGCGCAGAACAACAGTTTGCTGCTTCTATCCTGGCGTCTATCACTGCAATTTCATCTGGTCTCCTTCATGGTGGATGTTTTGGTGATGATATCACATTGTATAATGCAGTGCACCTGGAACTCTCACTCTGAAAAATGTTCTCTGCGAAAGAAAGATTATGTGCTGTTGATGTGTGTTAATTGCATCAGTTCACTATTGTTTTTTTTAATTATTGCTTTTTTCTTTTATTTTCTATTCCAGTGACCCATCAGTTGATCATCAGGAAGCTGCTGCTCCCACTCAGAATGATGAACAGGATGGATGGGAGATAGTGAAAAAGAAGAAAGCCATTGGGAAGAAATGTAGGAAATCAAGAGAAAATGAAGAGACAGGTCTGTACATGTTCGGATGAATAGCATCAACTTTAGTTTGCCTGGTTTGATTAAACATGCAAGTCCTTTTGTATTTTCTTTAAGAGGTGAAGAAAAAGCCTCGGATGCGCACTGCGAATGATGTTATTTCCCGGATTCAGTGGGATCCATTGTTGGATGAGGCGGACTTTGTCGTAGGCTACGTTGATCGTTACCTGGGCGTGCTGGAGCATCCATTCTCTGAGTTCAACTGGGATGCCAACCCCTGCGACTGTGATTACACCACTGAGCTCGTGCTGCCCAGACACAGGATCCAGTACTTTACCTACAGAGGCCACCGTGTCTGGGATCGCCATAGCCGGACTGATAAAGTGTTTGGCTCCACTGGTCAATCTCTGGCTCCCCCCTTTGGAGGGGAGGAGGAAGTGAGGGGTGAGGGTAAGCTCCATATTACACACCTCGTTGACAGAATTCTGAATGCTACTTTAGTCCACTTAGATGTTAAAGAGGGAAGGGATCCAGAGCCGACAAGTGAGAAGCAGCAACCACATCTGAAGGAGGAGACTGGGCTGAATATTCTCAGCACAGCAAAACAAGCTCCTACATGTAGAAACTTAGCAGCTGAGGAATCCTGTGATGATGTGGAGAAAATGGCACACAGGTCAGTCTTTACCATCAAAGTTGTAAACAACACAGAACCAACATTTCCCAGTCATCGCTCTCTTAGTCACAGTAAAATCAAAGAATACATTTTTGTTCTTCAAAAGAATAGATGTTTGTTGTCTACAGTCTACATTTACTGGTATTGTGGTTATCTAAACTGCAGTCACATGTCGACATGTCGATCATAGTTTCCAGAGAGATTGACAAATTCCATCCTTCTCTTGCTGAGTAACCAATGGCTCTACCCCCAATCTACAGTTAATGATCTCACTCCCTGTTTGGGGAGACTCTGTACACACTTGATCTTTTTATATATTTTAGTCATGACCTGCATTTCCTTGCCATAGATAAGTGGTGTTCATTAGTTTTCTTGCGTGCTACTTCTTTAAATGACCAGATCTACCTGACGCCGTGTTTTTATATTGTCTTTAAAAAAATCGGTCGCCCCTACTTCCTGTTGAGACCTCTATGATAGTTGACGTTGTGTCCAGTTTTTGAAGACACCATCTTAAAAACCTGAACAGTTTCTTGATTGAGCCATCTCAGGCAAAAACAAAAATGAGATAACCTTTGTGTGATAATACGATGAATACTGAATATGAATACATTTAATTTAAGATTCAAATGTCAGGCCAATTGCATTCTTTGAAATGCAGCAATATCCGTTTATTATTGCACTGTATTGTATGTACGTATTTCGATATATTATTATTCTGCTTGTAAACTTAGCTGAGGAAAATAGCCATTCCCTCAAAGGGATCTGACATGTCCTGTGTGAACGTGGAAACAATGTTATTTTCAGTCATCTGTACGTTTAGTATTGTATTAAAACTAAACCCACACTTTCTAATCTGATTCAAAAAGATTATATTTATGTGACAACCCCCTCCGATAAGATATTGAATGTGACTTAATTAATCTTCATCCCCGCAGTTTTTTTTTTATCACAAATTTTACTGTTTTATGTAGTTTATTGATGTTGTTTTGAAGACTTACTTAATAATTTCCTTTGTTTACTGTGTTTATTTTTTACTCAATATTGATTTCATATTTTATTGCTTTTGCAGAAATAATAATAACTACAGCCAGATCAGGTGTAAAGTAGCATGAGCAAGCTTGTGATTAATACCAGTTGTCTCTAAATAGCATTTTTATTGTAAAATATACTAGTGTAGGCCGTGTGTTTCTCTGACTGCATGTTGATACTACATATGGAAAAACACTATCATGGTTCCTACTGAAAAATTTATTTTTAATTGTCTACTTTTAATCTAGCCTCGAGGCAGTGACCATCTCCTCTTCCAAAAGTGAGGAGACAGAACAGAGGCCTGGTGGTCGACCTCCTAAAAAGAAGCCCACACACTTCATCACCTTCAAGGCCAACACACCTGCCATCCTCACTGGCTTCCAGCAGCTTCAGAAGGAGATGGTGTCTCTGCTGCCAGCCTCAGCCCCCTACTGGCAGCCAGTCTCCTCCCTACATGTCACCCTCTGCCTTTTAGTACTACGGGACCCGGCTGAAGTGGCGGCCGCTGTCGAAATTCTCAAACGCTTTGCCCAATTTCACCGCAACCCTCCATTAACGTTGAGCTTCCCGGTCAAGCTGAAGCATTTCCTTGGCAAGGTGTTGTTCCTGAGCCCACAGCCTCATCTGGCCTTGCGGCAGTTCAACAATGGTCTTCAAGAGGTCTACAGAGAGCAAGGGTTTCTTCACAGAGACTCTTACAACCCGCGCTATCATCTCACTCTTGCCAAGGTAACTGACAACTTGGAGGAGAGGATGTTTGAAGGGGTGAGACATCTGAAGGTGGGGAAGGGTTTGGATTTTGGCCGTCTGCCAGTAAACAGTTTGCACCTTTGTGTGGTAAATGCTCCTCCTGTCGATGACTTTTACAATGTTGTGTGCACTGTCACTCTGCATTAAAAACAAAAAATCAGAATGAGTAACTGCACCTCAGGGACCTATATAGCTGCCTGACATTGTTACACAGAAAAATGATAAACAAAAGTTCAGTTTTCCTCATGGGTTGGAGGTCAATACTACATGCAACGATAGGTACAGAATAGACTAATACAGCAGTGTATGAACAGCCAATCAGGCTGTGTGTATTAAATAAAATGTAATACCCAAGTCAATGAGACACTTATAATAGGTAATACACCGTCAAACATGTTTACAAACTGAATTGGTAAGGTGACGTGATTTGCAAGCTCAAATAGGTCGTACATCCAGGCACTCATCCTGATTAAAGTGAATGGAAATAGTGTGTAATGTTTCAGTTCCAAACCAAACAAGTTATTGTTCCCTGATGTTAAAGAATTAAATGAAAACACACTTTGTTTTGAAGATATTCAGAGATTGTTTCCCTCTTCATTGCATCCTACATGCTGTCTGTAATAACACAACTTTTGGCCTAGTCAACAGAAGCAAGGATTGGTGGACTATAAGAAAAACTACACAACAGCATATAACTGTGGGTGACGTTGAATGTTTCTTTACTTAATTCTACTTTGTCTTAATCTTGACTGGAGACACGCGAATGTAATGTAATGTATAACTTATAATCCTAGCTGTGTGCTAGCGTGTGGAAATGGTGGCGACGTGTTTGGGGAAAAGTAAAGCTGCACTTTATTTGTGACAAAAATCAAATCATATAAATGTAATTTCAGCATGGACTTAAAATATACTTTTATACATGATTGTATTGTATAAATAAAAACCTTACATAATTTATTTTTATGTAAACTGGTTTTGTTGTTGTTTCTGGGTTAATATTTATATGGTTTCTACAGGGATTCTTTGTGCTTTATTTGTTTACCGCACCTTTCCTCGCAAGCTGTAGTTCAGGTTTCATAATTTCATTGTTCTTGCTACAAGAAAAGAAAATGATCACTTATCTACATCCACAAGGTTTTATCTGCCTGCAATAAATATTCTCTCTTAAATTGTTGATGACGGGAAGAGAGTTTATTTATTTCCTTCCAGCTGTTAACTCGCCAATCTGTGCCACATAATTTATCTAATCGCTGTTGTGTTACAAACTGCCTTCACCCAATTGTAGCTGCAGATATGAATTATTGAATGTATTTCACAATGCAGTAAGTTGTGTTGTTGCTACACTGATACAAAATTTTGTGTAGCATAGCGCATGTTGTGTCAGGTGGATTTGTGTATTGTCTGCTCATTTCGTGGATTGTTAAGTTTTATGTACGTTTGTTGTATGTATTGTATCTTCTTTTGTATTCTTCTGTTTTGTGTTAAAGAAATTTCCTCTCTGAAAGAGATTTTCCTAATCTTTCTGAGATTGTAAGGCATTGGGTTTTCATTAGTAGGTCACTTTGGCTAAGCACACAAACACACACTACGACTTCTGTCAGTCCCGTGCATCATCTTTTCTTGTTGCTTGTGTTTGCTTGTTTCATGTCTTGTTTGGTAACTTAAAGCCCATCCCTGTTGTCTGAGCGTGGTGTGAGTGGTGTAGTGTCAGTTGTGTTTTGGAAGTCTTTGTTTTTTTTGTATCCCTTTATTCAAGTGCTTGCTTTTGGCCATCAATGTTTTGTTTTGAGAGTCTGAACTGAATGGCATATCAATCTCCTTTACAATATTCATGGCTGATTTTACCTTAATGCATCTGTGGTTAGCTTCAAAATCCATTGTCTACACCACAGACTCATAACTCATCGGCTCTCCTTCTCTTGCGTCCACCTTCCCATCTTCGCTTGTGATTTCTCTGTCATTATTGTATTTTGTGTTTCACTTAATGTATTGTGCTGACCACAAGAAAGTAACCTCATTTTCTGTATGTCTAATATTGAAGATCATGACAGCAAATAGTTGAATCAAGCACAAGTCACATTTGTACTTGATTATTACTTATTGGCCAGGCTCTACAAGTATTGATCACAATGACTCTTAAAGTGAATAATAGCCATTGGTATTGTTCATTGAATTGATTGTGAGTCTGGCATGTGGTGGTAACAATGATGGACGTACGCATGTACATGCTATACAGTCAGTAACTGTGCTCCCTGTCTCTCAACTGTTTGCTCCTCGCTCGCCTTATCTTGTTGCCTCCCTTCCCCCACTCTCTTTCAGTGACACAGAAAAACCAGTGCTGCCCCCTCCCTCTTTTTGCCGATTCCCTTCTGCCTACTTTCTCCTCTCACAGACAAACAACATACTGTTTTGACCAATTTCTACTCAATATCCCAGCCATCTCCTCTCTCATCCCTCATGCTGTGGCTGGTCAGTGGACCATCATTGATGCTGCAGCCTCCACTGGAAACTGGTTTTGCCTACAAATCCATTGCAACTCCCCCTCTATTCATTGTTCACTCCATCACTCTTGCTCACCCTCCTCTTCCTCTCAGCATCACTCCCTGGGAACCCGCTTTTTTTCCCCCCTTCTCTCAATGTTTGCCGCCTCTCGCTAGCTCACCCCCTCTCCATCCCTAAATTTCATGCCCTCATATTTGCTCTCAACACCCTGCAGGAGTTTTGCATCACACATGTGAGTGGATTTAAAAATCTCTTTTCATTGTTGTTCAGCACACTGTTACTCTATCTCGCAGTAATCTGGTCAAGGTTCAGTCGGGCTCGTCTGAGCTGAGATTGGTCGGAATGTTGGGTGGATGTTGGTGGGGGTCGGTCGTAGACGTGTGCCTCTGCATGGGGGTTAAAACCTGTTAATCCCCGATAACAGATTAATTATCTTTGGGCAATATCGTGTTGTGAAGTCGCTGGGGTGTTAAGCTACAACGGGCTACAATGCAACGATAAACAGTCTCTGAGGGGTGTCTCCACAATCTTAATCTCTCTCCCTCTCTTTCACTCACCCACACTCTCTGCTGTTTGCTTGCACTCCTCTCCATCCATCATCACAAGCACCGCTCCACTGTCACCAGGCGACTGTACAGTTATTGCCTATTTAATATTTCAATAATTGCAAGAATTACCGTCAGACCCCTCCCACTGCCGTCTGTTTTTTTTTTTTGACACACTTTTGACATGTCTCCCTGCCATTTTTCAGGATGATGTTTTTCCAAGAGCATCAAACGATGGTTGCTGCCAGGATACCTCTTTGAGTGGGTATATATTACAGCATCGCCGGCGAAGAGACGACACAGGAACGAGGGAGAATCCTTCGACTATTACAGGTAAGGAACACACCTACTGTTAATGTTCATGCATTCATTTAATCATGCATCATGTATAATGTTGAATTAAATTCCTGACACGACAGTAGTGGAATTTACCATCTACTGCAGCAGTGATGCTCTCACAGACTGAATAGAATTTTGGTCATTGTTATCTAATGGATATTCTCGTCTTTTTAAATCTGCATGAATTCTAACCACAGTGTGTTTGCTGGGTATTTATCTACCTGTCATGATGCAGACGTCAAGCATTGACTGACTAATGAGCTACATTCATTCATAGAGAACACGGATCTACTTGGCATTCACGCTTGCAAATGGATATTAAATCTAGGAGCTGTGGATTTACAATGTAGACATAAATGCAAATACGTTTAACCACATTTTAATTCCTATAGATCTCTCTCATTTGTGCTGGTTTAAGTGCTCGTCCTATTGTGGTTGGGTTGTTGTTTTAAAATGCAAAGACAAGTAAAATGAAAAGATATGGATTATGTTATGTGTTTAATAATTCCAGTGAGTGGGATTTGTGCGATGAGTGATGGCACTACTGCACTGCTTTCTCTGGCTTCATCACAAAATGGCCTTTTTTCTGTACATTCACCTATCATGGAGTCGCGTGATCTGCAAGTTATGCTCTTCCAGTTGAAAGTCTGCAACAACAAATTCCTCACAGAAGGGTCATACGATTGCTGCTGCTCCTCTAAATAACAGCAGTCCCATAGATTTATTATAATATCGTTTTTTTCTGTCTGTTGCGCAACAGCACAAGGTGCGAAAACAAGGTGGCAGTAGACATCATATCTGTGTCCCCCCAACACACACACATACATCCACAGCGTCAGGACCCAAACTTTGATCCTACATTTGTCACCTTTATTCCCTCTCAGTCTGACCCGGTTGAACAACTTGCTGTATAGAAGACAGTTGCTGATGATTCATACGTTATTTGGATCTTTGAAAATGCGGATGCTGAGAAACACTTGCTGCAGCTGTTTCACTGACTTGGCCTATTTTTTATCTGTCGGCTTTTATTATTTATCATTTGTCTGTAACATTCCAGGGCTCTTATGAAGTATTCCCGAACACACAAATGTTTATGCTGCTTGGTTTTGGTTATATTCTGCACTCATCTTGTGATTCTAGTAAGGTTTTGTTACTGTAGCGTATTTCTGTCCGAAATGTTTTTGTTTTCTACGGTTGAATGTTTTGCCCCTTATTTTTTATATATTTATTTATTTTTACTATTTATCTTCCAAACCATTAGTGACAGAAAATTCAAATTATTGTTATTTATTATGTATTCATTCATTTTATTTTGTTTCCTTGATGACAACTTTGCTAATTTTGGTGGTAATTTCTTGTGGGGAACTTTTTGTGACAGTCACGGTCAGTTGTGTCCACTGACCCAGGATTCATTGCGTTCTATTTCAGTAGTTTTTTATTGTTGTATTTTTCTATGGTCAACAACAGCAATTAATATTGTGTGCTATTTGAATTTGATTGCGGTACAATGGCGTACCATGTGTGTTGTAGCCGATTCCCTATTATCAAAAAAGGTTTCTGAACTCAACGTTACGCTACATTTCCCACAGTTACATCGACATTGTGCCTTCAGCCATAATGTGAAATACAGAAAAATGCTTCCTCATCAGGCTCGAGTTTTAACAAAACTACTTTTCTGAGCTTTAAAACTGATTAATGGTTCCCCTAGACCTTAACCGGAGACTCTGCTGGAGTTCAGCAATAGATGTAGACAATGTCACAGCCTCGGTAGAATCTGGTGTCACCAGCGATTTGGGCTTGCCTGAACCATTATAGTGGCTGTGTTGGGCATAGAATGCAAGCTGTCACTGTACCCAGCTCCAAGCCTGTCCTGAACATGAACAACTTTTTGTAAAACAGACTTGTCTGTTGTTCCTGTGTTGATTTGTTCTTTTGAATAAATAGTGGCGATTAACCCAGATGGGGTTCAGTTTAGGAAATGAATTAAAAATAGAACCCTTTTCGCTGAATCGTTGTGTTTCCAGCTCCATTCTGGTTCTCATGAAAGGTTTTCTGTGCGCCGATAATTTCTCCACAACAGTGAAGCTTTGATTTCTTTCATCGAAGACAGTCGAGCTGTCATAGGGTACGTCCCTCCCTGCTATCACCCCAACTGCTCTGTCATTGTATTGAGGATTCCGCTCACTGTTTTTACTAAGCAGATTCACATTCAGACTGCATTTCCGTCTATGGTTCAATTTTGCCGTGCACTTAGCAGCAACATGATTTCTGTTTGAAATCTTGTTTCTGTTCTTGTTTGTCCTCTTTATGTTTGACACTATCGCTACTGTGGAGTAGCAACAGCAATCCTCTGAAAGAAATTCAATACATCACATATTAAAATGAAATAATTCTTTGATCAATACCTAGAAGTACCTAATTGTTATCTGTCAAATTGGAAGCTTGTTTAGGACCAGTCAGGTAATGAAAGACATTTACATCATCATCAGACATAGTGACTGATTAAAGCCTGGCTTGTGCATACTGATATATATATTTCTACTGCCTTAATCTGTTAGTAATGTAAAAATGGTTGGTTTAAAGGATGACTCATGTTTGAAATATCAAGATGAAGTTGAGTTTTCAGGTATCATTTCTCTCCCCTCTAATACTTGAGGGGTAGTTGGTGTTACAGTAATATTGTTACAATAAAGATTTCCAAAAGACAAATGAAATAACCAAAATGACATAATCAAATACTTTGAATTAAACAATCATGAAAAGAACTTTTGTTCTATAAAATGAAAGTGATAGCATGAGTGGTCCAAGCGTCACCAAATAAATGCTCTGACATAAACACATACCGTATAACGTACCAATATGGAGTCATGGGAATCATAAACTAATCAAAACTAACGATACATACAATGCCCAAAGCCGACTGCATGTGTGCCAAGTTGTTTTTGTCTTGATACCTGCCTGTGGACCTTGTGCAGTACTTCACTTAGTTCTGGTTAGTCAGCTGGTTGTTTTGACGACAAATACATCTCACCACATACAAAGCAAAGCTATTTATCTTTCTAGCCTGTATGGGCTACAAGGGACAGTAAAAGATTTAGTGAAATGTACTCTGATTTCCGCCTAGAGTAAATATGTGTGACCTCTTGACCCGCCATCTCTTGGATGATCTGGGCTCATAAATCGACACTCAGAGTTGGAGCCGACACTGGCCTGCATCTGTTCTCTGCTGCACACTTTTCCCTGCTTTACCGTTGCATGCTGCTTTCTCCTCTCAGGGTGGAGGAGGGGAACTGTGGTGGTAGAAAATGGCTGCCATGGCAACGGTACCCAGCTACAGTCCATCGATATGGGTGAGAATGTGTCACGCCCTCCCACGGCTGGACTTCACCATGCAAATGAGGGACAACGTCTTTGTTCCAGAGAGTTGGGAGTACCAGCAGGTAGGTCATGCCTCTGAGTTGCACACTCACACACACACACACACACCAGATATGTGATGGACCATGTTGCTATGGTACAAAATCCAAATATTATTTCAATATTTCTAAAGTACGCTGGAAAGCCATATTATAACGATTACAAGACATTCTCACTCCAAAAGCAAGTGGACTTTTTTGTATGACGTTGACGCAGAAGTCATCCATACACACTGCTTGTTGACGCAACAGTCTTTTCAATTGGATTGTTTTCATCTCCTGTGGCATTTCCTGTTCATAAAGGGTGAGCATTTGCACTGCCAAATTTTAGGGGTATATATGGCACCGGGCACATTTAATTCTGATTTGCATTTTCAAAAATGCAATGGTAGATAGGGGAGCTTCTGCACCTGACTGTGGGAAGACACAGTCCATTTGCAACACCTGGAAGCTCTCGTATAACCTGCTCTAATGCCAGTCTCTTAGTGTTGTCAGACATTTGTTTTAGTCTCATTTAGTTCTAATGCAGAACTGGATGTCCTGGGAATGGGTTATGATGAGCTGTGTGATACCCCTTGCGTAAAATGTGATGGGTGACTTCAGCATCTCAAACCAACTGAAGGCATTGGCCAAGTCTAGGAAGGTTTAATGTGTCTAAAGGCTTGTTCAAGCATCCTGAGAAACCCCTTATATACAGAAGAATCAACCAGGTCCAACCATGCCTTCTTTATCTTCACCCTGACCTTGTTTCCTAGGCTGGAAGATGTTTTCCCAAAATCCCTCGTTTTATATGCTCACTCGGCGGAATGCATACATACATTGCATACATTGAAAAAACCCCACTTACTCAAACTGAACCTTGATGTTGTGTATGAGGTTGCTACAGTAGCTATTCTTCCACAAGACGTGAGTGTAAAACCATGGTATCGGGAAACACCCAACATGCATCAAGAAAGATACACATAAGCAAACACAATGGTGTCTGGACGACTGTGCACTTCAACTACTATCTTAAGTTCAAAGCCTGCTCTGGGTTAAAGTAGAACGAAATGTTAACTTTGACAGATTTTCTGATTAACCTTGGTGACTAGTCAAAGTGCACCTCATGATTTCTATGTTTAGTTTCACAGAATGTAATGAAGTTGACTGGTTTTGGCAAATCATGTGGTCTAAAAGTTGAGTCTCTTCTTGGAATCCAAATCTCTTGAAATTATTGAAAATATAGACCAGGTTTAATTTGCAATACAGATTTCAGTCAAATCTTTTGGACTCAGGATACGGCAGAGTTGCACCTCTTATTTTTCATTATGGAATGTGGGCTCTACCCAATGGACAAGAGGATAGTGGCGCACTATTGCTTCAGATGACTTCCATTTTATCACAAATTGAGTTACACAGCACTTACAGCTGAAAGTACTAAGTCTTCCTGTTGGTTCCATTTTGACTCCACTAAATCTGAGCCCATGGTTCACCCTAACAAAAGGGTGGGATGTGAGGAAAGCTCCTTCCTCATGAGGGGTGCAAGTGTTTTGATTATTTTGAGTATTTTGGATAAGAGTGAGTTGAAAAGCAATGATTTCCTTTCAATTCAACTCGTACAAAGTGAGGTGTTAAGATGTCTCCTGGACACTTCTCTAGTGAGCATCTCTGCCAGGGAGGCGGCCCAAAGGTCGACCCAGGACCTGATGAAGAAATGACATCTCTTGATTGACCTGGGAACACATTGTTATTTGCCCAGAGGAGTTGGAAGTAATTTTAAGGGGAAGGGATGTCACGACCCAACCTTCGATAATTGGTGGAAAATGGAGAGTAGCCTGGATCAGCACCTCTTCGTCTAGCATTGCTTTGTTCTCTTGTTCAATCAAAAATGTTTTTTTTTTCTAATTTCCACCTTGTCTTGATGTTTTTAAAGGTCATTACGCCCTGACAGTGCACCTGCTGCTGTGCATGCAAATGCTCTGAAACTAAGCGCAGTGTGGTATGAGTTGGTGCAGAAGAATCAGGCGCTTTCATGCTCGGCCGCTTCATTCTGCTGCACAACATGAGGTTTCATCAGCAAATGCAAACACTGCTGCGATTCTCGGTGCATGTTTGTGACTCGCCTCTACAAAAAGGGGGGGACAGACAAATTATTCTCCAGCACAGAAAGACAAAAGGACCGAAAGTGCTGAGAGTGAAGGGGGGGAGGCATAGCGGGAATGAGTAATGCGAAGAGGAAGCTAGCGAGAGAGAGAGGGAAAGAGAGGCAGGGAATGTATTTAAGTAGGTCACAGATTATTAATAGAGATTCAGTGGTGTGGATAGATAGAAAGACCGAGAAGAGTGGAGTGGGGGAGAGGAAGAGAGTGGGTATGAGGGGGATGGTGGGCGAGAGAACAGGAGGTGAGATGGAGAGAAGGTGGTGGAATGAGGAGCGACAGACGGGCAGATGGACGGGGGATAATACTGATATATGTGGTGCGGCAAAAATGCATTTCAGTAATGTTGACTTTTTGACACAGAGCCTGATCAAATGCGCATATGGATTAGAGGCATTAACCGTCCGCCATACTGCTTCAGATGATCAACAGCATAACGCTTCAAAAAAAGGCCCAGATCAGATGCGGCACTAATCTATAATATGGGGAAACTAAATGTGAAAAATCATACTGTTATCTTATTATTCAAGTTCTGCAGCAATCGTCTGCTTGGTCCTGGCACCTCAAGGTCAAAGGTCACACCAGCTGTCAGCAAAGTTTACTCCTATCGTAGAGATTATAAGATGTGACGTCTCCAGCGCTCCAGACGTCACTACTGGGTCCAAACTGCTCTCTTGTCTATATGCCTCAATGTTGGGTACCACTCTGTTTTAAAAGAAGTGAGACCAAAACCGAATCTAACCTCTCATTCTACTGCTTTCCTGCAAAATAATGTGAGTGTGAAAAGGCTGAAGCTAATAAGGAAATTTAGAATTTCAGAAAATATGTAATAAAATAAAACATCTGGTAAGGTTAGCACAGGCTAGCAAAACTGAGTAAACGTTAAATTATGTTCTTGACATTCATTTGAGAAAACTTTTTTTGCTCTCTCATAATAACGTCTACATTATATTCTAACGGTGTCTGGTGCCTGATGGACCCGGAAGTGAGTGTGGTCGTGTCAGACTTAACAACCGCATTAATGAGCCAACTCTGTCTGAGGACACCACTTAAAGCGTGCTCTTCCTTGTGGTTCATGATAAAAGTATTGTCTTTACTAAAATGTTTTTCAAATGTAGAGTTGAGTGAAGAATCCAAGTAGGTTTAAGGCCTTTTTGAGTGTGCTTTGCTCCGGTCTGACCCTAGCACAGGCCATGGTGACCTCAAAGATGTGTGATACATGTTGCCATTATCAGCTAAGGGCAGCCAAAGATCATCCTCCTGCTACTAGCTTATCTTCACCAAGGTACCATGTCATCAACATGCACATAAAACATATTAATCACAAACATTTTCGTAACACCGGGAGCAGCCCAGAAGAGGATACAGCATAGTAAATTATCTGTATTACGTTGGTTCGAGGCTCAGTTTTTTGACACAACTTTCAGTGTCTGGCCCTGAGTAGTTTTGTCTACTCATGTGTTGTTAGTCCATGACTCCAAGTCTAAAGTAATAATGTCACCTGGCTGTTTCCTGATTTGAACTCAGTAATATATAAGCACTTCTGACACTTGTGAATTCTATGTCCTCTTCCAGACCCTGTTAATCTTGTCCAGTCTCTCAGCCATCGCTCTTGTCATTTCCCTGTTGGTGGTGCTCTCCTTCCTCATACACTACTGCTGCTGTCACCGTGGCGATCGGAGCGACGGCTCAGAAGAGGAGGAAGAGGATGAAGATGGCAGCACAGGCCACGGCTACAGCGGAAAGAAGGGCCGGAGTATCTGCTGTGTCACATGGGTGGCTGTGGCATCTGTCACACTGTGCTGGTGAGAACTCGACACAGCATTATTGATAACAATTATATCAAGTGATCATATGAGGTGAAAATAATACTTTAATCTTTAAGCCCGGGATGCTTAACAAATATTGGGCACTTGCTAACATTTGTATTTATTAGCCTTATACTGGGTTTGAAATAAATAATAATAATTAATAATAAAATAATCCTCCAGAGCTTGTCTAACTAAAGGTCCCTCTTGCGTGGTTGTGTCATAGGAATGCATTGCATTCTCGTGACGTTTTATTTTTGCATGATTCTAGTAAATTCTCAGTTCAGCAGTAGTGTGAATAAAGTTGCCGAACAATTTGTCATAGGGCATTAGTCTGAAAACTTTCAGATGCAGTTACAGCAATGGCGTGAATCACTTCCTGTCACCTCCAACGTCATCATCATCATGTGCTGCTTAGTCTCTCACACGCCGACCAAAGTCATTGGAGGAGAAGTTTGGCTGACAGCTGTGGGTCATGCTGCTTGTTTGCCATCTAGGCCTCTGAGTGTATGTGTGTGTGTGCGCGAGCGAGGTGATGATGTCAACTCATCCACCTACACTGCGTCCGTCATTTACCCACCAGTGTTCCCTTTAGATCATGTAGTCATCTTGTCTCTTCCCCTTCTGGTCTGGACTGAACACAGCGATGCTGCTTGACATCCATCCAACAGGCGTGTGTCAGAGAAGGACGACTCAGTGCACATCGCAACTCTGAAGTCTAAATCTGTCGGTCATTCAGCGTGGTGTAATAAAATGAAACGGCCGTGCAGCTCACTCCTCATAGCTTTCTACACCTCCCTGTCTGAGGCGATAAAGCTTTGTCACAGAATGTGCAGAGATCTGATTTCAGTTATAATGACGTCATTATATGTATACAGACTCCACGTTGATGTGGCTAATGTCTCCCCCTGATGGATTGCAATGTAGTTCATGTTTCCTTCTGGGGTGCTGGAAGGAAATCATAAACTCTCCCTGAAGTCTTTCCCTGCAGATGTTTGCCTTCACTCAACCTTGCCATGCTACATGTGGCTGCCTCCGACTGCACTCATGTTTGGCTGCTCGAAATGCAAAGCACACAGAGATGCACATTGCGTCTTTCCCCCTGCTTTCTAATCTGGGTCACATACTTTGCAGGAGATTGGGTCATACCATTGTGCTCGGGTTTGCGGGGATTTGATAAACATCTGGCCCAGGCCTTAATCTGAATGTTTGAATTTGGTAGTGATGCGTAAACATGTTGCAACATTGCCAATACTCACAACTAACATTTTGTTCTCAAGTGTCCCCCTCCAATGTAATCTATTTTTATCCTCCTGCGTGCAGCTCTTGGTACTCCCATCGACAGAACGCATCTCGCATCTTGGCCAGCTCTTCTCTCTTAGTGTCACATTCATTTAAAATGTACATACACTCCGAATAAAACATTTATGCCATCTCTTCGACTCTTCTCCCTCATACACACACACACACATATCCTCCCACATTGTGCTCATGCTTCTTTTTTCCCTCTCTGCAGTGTTGCCATAGGCATCGGTTTCTATGGCAACAGCGAGGCTAATGATGGGATGTATCAGTTGACCTCGTCTCTTCTCACAGCCAATTACACGCTAGCTTCCATTGATTTGCTGGTGAGTGCTGCTCTATGCAAGTGAAATGTCATGTAGAATATTCAACTGGTTTTGACAGTAATGGTGTCAAAGTGTGTGTGTGTGTGTGTGTGTGTACACAGTAGGTGTGTAAGTGTGTCTTCATAAGGGGTGGATTCTAACTGTGAGAATGTGGGACACAAATGTGTGTCCTTTTTCTTTGGTTCAACAATGATTTGCTTTTACTGTCTGCTTTAGTCTGAATATGTAGGAGACAAAAGTATATATTTATACACCACTGTTGAACCACTAGAAACTCTCGCATGTCTAGATCCTCAGCTTACGTCTATTTACCAGCTTTTTATATTGCTAGTTTAATAGTGTAACGCCGTGAGTACTTATTTAAGCCATAAGTACTCATAGAAGCCATAGAAGGAAAAGCTGTTGTCATTACTCAAGTTCATAATGAATGACAAACAATTTGCTCAAGAGTTTTCTGACCACAGTTGGAGGATGACAATGAAAGGCACACACGTTTGATCAGTTTAGGCAACTTAAGTTTATTTGTTGTTGACAATACTGTGAGCCTTTAAATGACCCTTTTTTGACTCTTGATACCAGAAAATCTAACATTACTCAGTTGAAAATACACATTGTCATGAAGGAATGAAAACATTTCAAATGGTTTTAAGTGCATTTAAATCTTTGTATCTATCTGTATCCATCTACCTATAGTTACATTATACTACTGCGCTCTGCTGATCAAACAGCTTTAATATCCCTTGTGCAGTGCTTTTACATAATTGACAATTAAAATAAAATAAAATAGGGATAAATTTAAGACCATGATAGCATCACACTGTCTGGTCTGTTCTAATGAATTCCTCAGGCAGATCAGTCCCACATCAAGTTGCCTTGACAGTGTAGCTCTGTCATCTTTAAGTGAGGGGCAGGGGACCACCTGAGGATCCAGTATGCTTGGCTTGCTCGTAATGGGTCAGAACTTCATTGATATTGCATGATGCCAGCCAAGGTTAAGCCTTGAAAGTCATCACTATAATCTTTGTCATATAAAGAGTTAGCTTGGTGGACAGCAATGAAGGAAACTGAGTGGCTAGACAGTACATTTGAGATTGACTGTAAATCATCTGTGAATGACAGTGACGTGTCATTACTGCTCTCCACTCCGTCCTCCTCACTTGCATTCTCTCCAAAGATTTCCGACACAATTAGTGGACTGCAGCTGTCAGTCAGCGGCCCCCTCACCACCATGGAGGAGCTCTTCACTGGGAGTAAACCTTTCCTGGTTTCCACACGGAACTGCAAGAGGTTGTCTGAGAATGTCATCAACCTGCTCTCGTCCATCTCCCTGGGTCAGTCCAGCAGCGACGCAGGACTCAACGACAGCAACGTCAGCGGAGTATCCATCGTGCCGCTGACCCCTGTCCCGCCCTCTGTGGCTCCAACAGTGATGCCCAGTGGTGGCCTGATGCCCAGTCCATTCTCACCTGGCTGGGCCGCCAACACGCTGATGGTCAATGAAGATTACAGGTATGACCATGGTGGCTTTACAGAGAAGCTCTACTCAAACACTTAAAAAGACAAATGAGAACATGAGCGGAACTTTTCATAATATTCTGTCGTTGTTAAACTAATTTTAATCATAATCTCTAGCTCATCATGTCATGAAACGTGCCGTAAAGTTGATATCTTGCGATCATGTTAATAAGAAATAGACGAGTATTTTTGTGTCAGACTGCAGCTGAGGGCCAAGCTTTTATTGTTTCCATCTGTACATTGAAATAGTTTTCATCAACAAACCATTCTTTCTGTTATGTAAGAGACACTGATCTGTCTGGATTTAGTTTTGGAAGCTTCTCATAAAATAAGTTGTGTAACATTCTTCTAGACTCCACTCGTGTGTCTCTTGGTACTCGTTTGTCTATTTTGCTAACACGGTCGTTGAATGTGTATTTGCTTCAGTTTTAGTGAATCAAACAGCTGGAAATTGTTGTGAGGTTGTTTGTTCAGTTGAACTTCATGACTGCCTGTAATCAGACGAATGTGTTTTCTCCAGAACGCCTCCTTTCACAATCACTGACGTGCACTAAAGTATGGACTGGAAATGCTCTTAAAGCTTTCATACAGACACACAAGTAGACTCACTTCTGTGGACACATTTCTGATTCCCAGGACACTGTGGTACTGATAAGCTGAGTACCGAGTCAGAGCTTAAGTGAGGTGAGTCATTTACTGACCACATACAGGTTAGCCACAAAATGGTGCCAGTAATCTCTGTCTAGAGCTCACTTCATTCTGACCAGCACCACTCCCTGACTCCTGACAAGAGGTCACATCTGAAGATGCTTTCTGCAACTTAAGAGATGATATCAAGATGCACCGCAATGGATGGAAAAACTGTGACAAAGCACCGCCATAATGCCGCCATCCTTCCTCCTTTGCCCTGTGGTCCACTTCAACTTACTGCGGGCACATGCACATCAACCTAACTCTATCTGGTAGCCATAATATTACACTGGTACTCTGCTTTATTGACTTTGTTTATTTGTTTACATACACCCCAAAAAGATGGTACACAGATCATGTGAGTTAAATTTCCCCTCTATCATACAGCTGTTAATCTGATTTTTGAAAGAGAAAAGTTTGCTGAAGTGTGGTTCTGTTTGAGGAATTCTGTATCAGATAGACAGTGCAGCACACGTATGAGGACAGTCAGTGGTGAGGTGTGACAGGGAGACGACACCTGAGTGAACCGGGTTTAACCCTGTCCCTCACATTCTCTAACCGCTCACTCTTTACACCCGTCTCATGGTACTGACCACTACAGACAAGAAGGCAGGTATAGTTGCAAAGATGAAGATGATATGCTTTGTTGCTTTTGTTCCCTCTAATACTGGACTGCACAAAATGACCAAAAAGCCAAAGAACATTTAGCTGGAGGCATCAGATTCTTAAAAGGGTTTCACAGTCCCAGCCTCATATGACAAATAGTTGGTAATTGATTTTTGACTGTATGTTGGCGCAGAGAGAAGCTTTTTCAGGTCACTCCAGTTCCTGCTTTTATTATCCGAAAAACCTCCATATAGATTAATTAGAGGCCCACTTCATCTATAGGGCTCCGTATGAATGGTTGTCTGTCTTGCTACTGGCGCCTCTCCCCCGTTGCCGGAAGTGTGTTTTAATGTTGACGAATTAAGCCAAGTCTGCTGTCTGTATTTTACAGGTGGTTGTCGTACGTGTTGCTGCTGCTGCTCGACCTCATAGTGTGTCTGTTCATTCTACTTGGTCTGGCCAAACAAGCACGCTGGCTGCTCATTCTGTGAGTACACACACACACACTCACTCACCTACTTTGCTCCACAGTATATGTTGGGGCCTCACATCCCCTGGAGACTCATAAATTAAATTTTATGTCTCATTTTTTTAGCCTGTTGGAAAGAAATACATAAAAAACTCTGTTTTTTTAGTGATGCTGTGCTTTTTAAGTTATGTGGTTTGGTCGAGCATTTTTGTATCTACTACTCTTTTAATTCTTAAGAATTAAAACACAAATTAAATGGACATGTAAATGAATGGATGTAGGAATTAACATAAAGGTAAGTAGTTATATAAATAGAAAAAACAACATCCATTTTGAAGTTTTTAAACAATGAATAATGAACTATAAAATGGAAATTTAAAAAAAGTTGCATTACAGCGTTGAATCACGCACTGTTCTCACGAGGGTTGGATAAATTAAGACCAAGGGCTGCAAGAGGCTTGTTGCCCTACGTTTCCTGGATCTTGCCAACACATTGATCTTCAGAGATGTAGCATACGATGGTGGTAATGTGTGTTCTCTCTCCACAGGATGACAGTTCTGGCCTGGCTGGCGCTCTTCCTCAGCTGGGGTTCGCTGGGTTTGGAAACGGCCACTGTGGTGGTAAGTAGAACTGGGAGATGGAGGGGTGAACTGGGGAGTCAATGTGCTTGGAAGCGAATGGGTCACTGTGATGGAACGAAATGCAGTTTTGTGTGCATGACTTCTGTGGCCACTGTGCTCGTCCGGCAGTCTCCTTGAGCAGGGGTTCTTAACATTTTTGACCTTGTGGCCCTCCTTTTCCAGAACAAATGGGTCCGGGCGCATTTAAGGAATAGAATTGATTGCCAATTTCTGATTTCAGAATTACTGATTTCATTTGTGTTCAATAACCATATGTGTAAACAAACCAAACCCTTGTGAAATGACATGAAACCATGTGATCAGGGCAGATATTTGACATTGAAAAGTCCAACCAGCAGCAGAACCAGGTGCAAGTCATGTTCATCAAATTTGCTAAAGAAAAAAAAATACCTAGGGTGCAAATTGTAGAGAAAATTGGAAAAACTGTAGGTCATGACTAAAATTCTGAATAAAATAAATATAGTAAAACGTCAAAATATCCCCCCAAAAAATCTAAAGAATAAAAGTGAAATGTAAATGAAAGTATCGCCATTAAATGTTTTAAAAACTGCACCAACAGGTCAACAGTTTTTACTGTGGGGGTGGCATCACTTTCTTTATCATTTTTTTGTCCAAGAAATTTTCCATAGCTAGTGATGTTCACAAATTTGCAGCTGTAAAGTCATTTCAGTGACACACTACTGCCACCAAATGTGGCAAGTGTATTTAAACTGAGCATCTTGCAGCCCAGAGATGTAAAACAAAAAACTTCTTACCAACCCTGTAGGGGGCACTCGTGGCCCTATGGTTAAGAATCACTGTCCTAGAGAATACTGCAGTCATGGCAGAAGCCCAGAAGTACATGAAAATGGGACAGAGATTAAAGATTCAACGTGCCTGTGCACTAGTGAACAAAGTGTGTTTGTGCATGTACCTTGTGTTAGTGTGTTTGTGGCAGTGTGGGGGCGTTTGGCTTGGAACTTGGAAACCAGACGACGGTAGAAGATGAAGAAAAGTGCACACTGAAAGAGAGAGGCAAACTAAGTGCACAGAGATGGAGTTAAAGTGAGGGATGATGAGTGTGTAACTTCACAGAGCCTTCAGTTAACTTATGAGCTCTGACAACTGACTAAATACTGCAGATTTTGGTCCAAACGTGCTGATTGCTGGACTCGTTTGTCGAAGACAGACAAAGGTCCTTTACAGAGAACTCTTCTGCTTCACATCGGTTTTGATGTGTAAACCACTATCACTGTAAAAAGAAGACGGTTGTCTTTCTTGTATTGTTTTAGCTTCTGCTCCAGCTTTGGGTTTTGGTCGTCTGTCATTGCTGTTAGGTTGTCCAGTTCCCTTTGCTCTAAATCTCAGTGTTTCAGATCTGTTCTTGGGAGGTGCTCCTCAGCTAGCTAACCAGTTGTTGCTTGTAGCTACAACTGTCGGGTCACAAGAGTATCGCAGGACATGTAAAGATACACACGCACACCTATAGGCCATTTTGTGGCTGTAATTGACCTCTTTGTTTTTGGGTTGTGGGAGGCTGTTAAGTGCTTGGAGTAAGCATGTGGAGAACCTAAAAACTTTGTACTGTCCTGTTGTCTGTACCCTATAAGTGACTCTTCATTGAATAAAGGTTTCAGACAAATAGACCAAATTCAATCAACATAAGTGGCCAAATACACAATATCAGGATACTTTTCTCAGCAGTGACATTTACCAGAAACCAAAAGTGCTTTGTGCCTGTCAGCTTTGGTCAGCGAGGGTCTCTGTGGGGGAGGAATGTTTAGATCAGCACTGTGTGAGAATGCGGCCTGTTTAAGAGTCTCTGTGTCTTGCGGAGCTGGCAGGAGACATCCCAAAGCTTTCGGGTACCACACAGAGCAGCTCTGTCTCTGGTCACTGACGGGGAAACAAAGGGACAGCTGTGGGTTCAACCGCACTTTTCACATGTTAGCTTCTCCACGCTGCTCTCACTCCCTCTTCTGGTGAGACCCCTGTAGACAGAGACAGTGGGAGTATACACAGACAGGAGAGTGTAGCAGATCGATATGTGCCGCTGCCCCGCCGGCTGTGGTCAGATATCTGAGGAGGTAAGTGTGTCAGTCGGTCAGTGTCTCCACTAACCTCTCCCCTGTGATCGTTTTCCTCCCCCCTCCTCCTTTCATCTCTCGATTCCATCACCCTCTTTCCTCCTTGCCAGGCTCTAAGTGACTTCTGCTCTGATCCAAACACATTCATCCTGAACTCTACTCAGTTCACCGGTGGAACCAGCCCAGGTATGCCAGAACCTCCTCACCCTGCTTTGCCAAAGCATTATGAATATCTTAGATCTTGAATCATTTTCAAAAGGCCAGAGAAAAACAGCAATGCAAAACTTACTTCAGTCAATTTCCATCTGGTTGTGATGTCGACATGTCCAAACTGCACCATCTACTGAGCTTCACTCCTGGTTGTCCATCGTGTAACCTGTTCATTTCTTCCACATCTGGTTGACTACGCTGTGAAGCAGCTAAACAAGCGGCCGTTAAAAGTTTTTCATACAGTAATGTTACGACTCATCTGTTTATGAATGTCACTTTCAACACTATGTCTGGTGTCTCTGTCAGACGTGTTGGATTACTACTTGACCTGCAACCGGCGCATGAACAGTCCCTTCCAGCAGGTACACAGGCTGTTTGGACCAGTATATCTGGAGCTATTTTGCATATTAACTTGCTCCTGTTGTTCCCCTCAGCTGCTGACTCAGTCCCAGAGGGCACTCTCCAACATCCACACTCACTTGTCCAGCCTGGACCGGAACGCTCTCACACAGTTCCCCAAAGCTGAGGTTCATAAATGGACTTCTGGAATCAGCAGTAGCTTGTCATTTTTACACTGTTCCCTTACCTCTTCACAGAAATCACTCAGGGAAGTTCAGCAGATTCTCAATTCCACTGAGGGAAACTTCCACCAGCTGGTGGCGCTGCTGAACTGTCGAGGTCTGAACAAGGTAATGCAAGACTGAGAGAGCTGGAATAGAAGAGTCGGTCAGTAACCTGTGTGTCTCCATGCAGGACTACATCGACTCGCTGAAAGGCTTGTGCTATGATGGGATGGAGGGATTGCTCTACCTCTCCCTCTACTCCTTCCTCTCTGCTCTGGCCTTCACTGCCATTCTCTGCTCTCTGCCTGGAGCTTGGAGGAGCTTCCCAAGGTGAGGTGTCAGGAATTGATTTTTAAAATGCAATGCTTGTATTTGAGTGTAGAATAAATGGTAATGTTACAAGTGGTGCTTCTCTCTGCCCATGGCTTTAGTCCTAAGTGCTTCAATATGAGTTGTGAGTGGTTTTGGCTTCATGTTCTCCTACTTTGTCTTTCAGCGAGTCAGAGGAATACGAAGACTCAGACAGCGAGAGCGAGGACCCCTTCACTTCCCATCAGGCACGTAGACAGCCGGCCTCGGGGTCTCAGCGAGGGGCCATGGCCCCCTTCTATAATTACCCGGGGGCCGGGTGGACACCCCCATTTTCTAGTGCGCCGCCGCTCCCGTGAGTAACACAGACACACAGACACAGAGACAGACAGACAGATTGTTGCAGATGTTGCATGAGGAGAAGGATGTTCGAAGAGTATAGACACAGTGACAGCTAGTGGTCTTGAAGCAGCTACACTCCAGCACACAGCAACACACAGATTTCAGCCAGGCAACAGAGAGGCAGTCACACTCTCAGGCAGGCTTTTAGCTAGGAGGGCGTCTGGGCGTCTGCAAAACATGAAAAAATGGACGCCCGATTCTCGACTGTAGCTTGGCAGCTAGATGCCGCCATATACCAGCGTAATCTAGTGGCCAAGCTACGGTCGAGAATAGTCTCAGGACATTCACAGAGCTGTCAGACTAATCACACTGCAGACAGACACACAGACAGGTAATGTGGACGACAGTGTAGGCAGAGAAACAGACACAGCTCCAGAGTTCTGTCTGTCTGTCTGTGTGTCTGTCTATTTGTCTGTCCGCTGTTTCAGGACAGACGACGTAGGCGCGCTCGTTCATTTTCACAGATCCTCGTCTCAAATGGCGTCCTGTCTCCTGACCAGCAGTAGACCACTGCTGTGACGGGGGGAGGGGGTCATTGGCGAGGCCGCGCTCGTAAAACCCTGGCACCGTGAAGCTCAGGTTGACGATAGGTAACCCCCCTCACACCCTCCTGCATCACTCTCATCGCTCTCCTTGCTTCCAGCTTTGCCCCCCGATCCGCCTTTTTTCTTTCTCCCAAGTTGACCATTTAATTTGAGACCTTCTTCCTTCCCTCCCTCACTTCAGTTGCTCAGCTCAGTTAGTTCTCTGACCGATTTCACCGTGAAACATTAACACTTAGGTACCAGACTGACCAAACTACGACTCACGTTGCAGCGGTCCACTCCTCTGACAGGATGTGCAGCTCTTAACAGCGCCACCGCAGATAAACACTCCATTAGAAGTGCATCTCCAGTCAGGAGTGGACTCGCTGGTCGTTTGTGTTTTTACACACCAGATTTCTAACCACTCTCTCTCCTTCTTCCCTGTTCCCAACATTCCCTCTCTGTGCTTCTTGATGTGCCTCACCCCTTGTCTTCCTCTTCTCCGTTTTCCTTCACTCCTCCTCTCCCCTTGTCTCTTTCTATCTCTACACAGGACTCCAAACGTTTCCTCCAATGGCAACCCTGGCTATGAGAGCCTCCCCCTGACTGACAGGCAGTCCCCACCCCCTTCTGTGAGTTCCTTTGTTTTTGTGACATCATCACAATCCATCATTGATCACTGCAGCCATCGCTCCGACCACTAGCGGGTGTCACGTCGTGGCGGCCGCTCGCACTGCTTTTCAGGGTCAACTAAATTGATGTACACAATCGTTGTTGTGAGTAGAAATCATGAGAAGGCCCAAAATAAGTGATAAGAATTTCCCTCCTGGAGATTTGGATTTGGAAACGTGGTTTCTTGAGTTCCTAAATGTCTTTGCTGTCAGGGTCTGTCGTCACGTTCTCATACTTGTCACAAGGCAAAATTCTGTGTCAGACATTGTGAAGCTTCAGGGAAAGTTTTGGTTGAACTGGGAGATGGCTCTTACTACACATCTACACATCTCTGGTTTACACACACATGTTTGCTTTTCTATCCTCATCGGGACATTGTGAGATTTCTCATTGACATAATGCTTTCCCCAGCCTTTCCCCCTAAACCTAACCATCCAATACACATGGCTAACCTTAACCAGGACTCTGAACCAAACTTAGACCTCATTATAGTGACCAAGTTATTTTGAAGTCTTCGTCCTCAAATTGAGACTTAACCTCGTGGGGACCAGCCAAGTCCCCACAATGTCATATGGTTCTCAGTGTTTTGTCATCCAAACCATCCAAAACACATAACTCAATTATAATGATTAAGTTATTTTGAAGTTTTAATCCTCACATTGAGCTTCTGAACCTTGTGGGGACAGGCAAACCTTCCACACAAGTAGGTTTGTTTCCAAGAATTGGTCCCCACAGGTATAGTTATGCAAGTTTCTCTTAACCAAATTTAGTCTCCACAAGGACACACACCTGGACACCTCTGTTGCTCATAACACAAACAAGCCTGTACACTGTCCATGGAGACACGCAACATCTCTGCAGTTAAAGGCGTCTCAAGCATGACGTGCTGCTCACAGCTCCATGCGCATACACTAGCTTCAGTTGCTTTGTAGCACACCCACACGCGCCACTCATCATGTGGTGTGGTGTGTGCATTGTACAATTTCACACTTTTGGTTTTTGTGAACTGGTTGGCCCCTTTGGGTGTCAAGATGTTGGTTTGAGGTTCATCACGCTGTGCTCAAGAAGGTTTTGAGGTCCCTTCATGATCTCTTCTCCAGACCTCTCTGCTTGAACATCACATGCTTGTTGGAATAATCTGAGTTCTGACTATTAACATGGTCTCTTTTTTTTTTTTTCACCCTCCTGCTTCCTGCTGCCGCTGATCTGGACCTGCAGTACTCTCCCAGCATGCTGACTGGATATGGGGGAGGTCAATCACACCCCAACCCCTCCCATTCAAGAAACCTGTACTCACGTTAATTTTTTTAGGAAATGTTATAAAAAATGTTTAGTTTTCATATGAATGGACACTTTACTGAGATGAACTAATCTAAAAGAATGCTAGCTGTCAAATCAAAGCTGATAACGCCACCAAGAATGAGCATTTTTAGAGGCACTTAAACCAGAGAGGACCTGACGACGCTCAGGCTGGTAGGACAGCTGTGAAGGTTCCAAACTTCTTGGTCCAAATAACCCCCTCGTCTTTGTAAACTGTGAAGAGTGGTGAGGCAAGTCAGAGCGGTATTACTACGTGGTAGTTTTCTATTCTTCAATGTAACAGTACCACCACTTTATTCCAAGTTTTTTTTATATTCATATATAAATATATATATATATAAATATACAGTATATCTATATAAATATTGTTGTAGAGACACACTGGCACGTAGCAGCACAACACATTTCTTTCTGTGAATGCAGTTTCCTGAACTTGCTTTTTTTTATTCTTTTTTTTTCAATACGTGGCAAATCTGTATTTTCTGTGTACTACCTTATTCTGTATATCTTACTGTCTATAAAATATTCATCAACCTATGCTCTTAAAAAATACTTGAGGACTACCAAGACCCTGTTTTGATGATCAAATGGAAAACCACAACTGCCACTTTGGAGTGGAAAACTACAAATCCCATGCAGGTGACAGCAGGTACATAGCAATAGGATCCTTGCTACTGACACTGCAGTAGCTCTACCGTAATGAGCAATAATACTATGTATAGCACTGGGTTCCTGAGGTCTCTCAAAGGTGTTTGTGTATATATGTTATGTTTGAGATTTCATGAACGTCGCCATCCTCGCCGACTGACCTTGTTAACCCTTGAGTTTGTATGGTCTTATCAATGCTCCTTTTGAATGGCATCCTTTTTCACTCAAGAGTCTAATATGAATAAAATTAACTTCAATACCCTGAGCCACTTGTGTGCTTGCTCTTACACTTGAAGCAGACCTGTGTTGTCCTGGTGGGGAGTGCTGCCAGACCAGTGAAGGAGGAAGCCTTGGATGGAGACCAGAGGAGCAAGATCAGGGATGGGAGGGACCAAATGGGTTTCCTCCACTTGTCATGTCTTGACTCTCCCTTAGAGACAGGCTCACCCGAGAGATGCTCACAGGAGAACAAAGGGATGCCACCTGGATGAAGGTTTGGAGTGGACTCAGAGATTGTGTCATGTCTCTGCCATCCAGGAAGTAAGATAGCATTCCCAACAATAGCTGGGACATGGCTCAGGCTTTGCTATTATCTTAGCGCCTTTTATGTGCCAGACCTCAACCATGGAGGCTCTTAAAAACAAATATACACAGAGGTTAACCTCTTAGACCAAAGCTTTTGTCTGGTGAGCTTTTTAAAATTCTGTCCTTGTCCATGCAGCGCAAAAAGAGCCCTTGCGGAGGGTAAAAATCAGATTAGAGATCTGTTGATCTTCGGTTACTTCTACAGCTGATGCCAAAGACAAGACAGGAGCTCACTCACCTAGCATCAACGATATATGTCAAAACAAATATGTCTTTGTCAGATAAAGAACAAGCATCCCTCTTTGGCATTAAAAATAATGTCAATTTTACACATCATCAGATGGCAGTCATAGTTATGCCTTGTAATATCCATTTAACTTTTCAAGGAACAAACCAAATTGTTCAGTAAACACATTATCATATTCACAATATATATGAAGTCAATCTAATTTTAATTTCATCAAAACTACATTTGAAATTGTATCATTCAGAAACACTTTATTAACAATTAGTTAAAATTACAATCACCTATAGACTTTTTGAAAATGATAATAGACCTAGGGAGTGTGAGACCCATCCCTTCCAGTGAGAAGGAAACAGAGTCAGTGGGTAAAAGAAATTCAAAGTTTAATATAAATTAAGTTCCGGTGATTCACTTAGTGCTCCCAGATTTTTGGATATGCATAGATCAAGAGACAAGACACGACACAGAGATTGTAAACAGTCACAGAAAAGAGTCGCCTGGCATGTTATTAATTAGCTCTGAATCACGACGAAGAGCGATACACACATTAAACGTGCTCGAACTCCAGCTACGGTGGACACACCAAGTGTTTAGTACATGTGCTGTCTTGCACACCAAAAGTATCCCCCACCACACACGACAACCTTACAGGAGTCTCTATACTGAACGAACATGCAGTGACGCCAGACTTCTCTTTCACAATGGCCGACACATGGAAACAAGCTGCTCCTACAGGTCTTCTCTCTGCTGTGCATAGTCCAAGACGAGACTTCGTCTTGATGTGAAAACTGCTACCGGCGTGACAGTGGCTCTGAATTTGGCCACTGAGGGAAGCTTATTAGTGAACTCAAAATTCTCTCCAAATGAATGCTTCATTTCTGCAGTCGTGCCTACGAGCTAACAGAAAACGTCCATCACTTCTCAAGTAAAAAAATATGAGGTTCAACCAGTAAACTCAACAGTGTCACCCAGTGTCTAAAGTAAAGGGTTCAATAACCAGACTTCAAATCATACATCAGTCATTTCAAAGCTGGTAACAATCACGAGGCTTCCCATCAGACGGACCCTCCCTTCTCTGCTGCTCTTTGGAATATCTTGCTCATTTCCCTGAAGGCTCCTCCAGAATGAGGCGCTTGCTTGTGTCCTCCTCACAGAGCAACTCTGTGTTTATGTTTAAGTCATTCCTTCTTGGTGTTGTCGGGGATCAACCACGAGCCGTCCTCCTCCACCTCCCGCCGGACCACCAGCAGCATCTCTGCCACGTCCTGAGAAAGCTGTTCGCCGAGAAACAAGCTGAGGGAATGAAGGCAAGGGTGAGAAAGACAAAACAGTGGCGAAGGAATCCAGCAGTCACAAGGTGAGGTCACTTCCTCGTGCTGTGACTCACACACTGACCAAGTCCTGACAACTGCATCTTTCATCAGACACATTCTTACCGTAGTTCTGCTTCTCCTCCAATACAGACTGGACTTTTCAGTTTGGAGTCCAGGTTGTAGTACTGACCATTGACTTGACGGACAGCTAGCCAGTGCCGCCTTCGCAGTGGCAGCGACACGAAGCCGAGTGAGATGCAGGAGGGGACGTTCAAGATGAAGCCTTGCACTTTAGATACGCAAAGACTCTGAACAGTCCTGAAACACACAAAATATATTTTGATAGTTTACATTTCCAAATGATATGGTCAGTGCATACACTCCCATCAGCCTTCTTTGTCCTGAGCTGTCTAAAACCTCCTGGACATTTCATCATTCCTGTCCTCACACTCTCCACCGTCTTCGCACTGACCCGTTTTAACCATAGACATGGCTTTGGTTTCACTCACCTGCGTTTGTCCCACCACACCGCGGCCAGTTCGCGACTATGTAGTGCTGCCATGATGACGTTGACGTCATAGTTTCCTGTGCCCAACATGGACCGGTGAGGGTTCACCACACACTGAGGAGCCAAGCTAACAGAGAAATGAGTTCGACATTTGTTCAAACCATTGAGCATTCTTCTAAACACATTTTCATGCCCTTCAAACTTCAAAGTCAAAGTCGTTCTATAAGCAGCTGAAACACAATTTTAGCTCCACTGTTCTTCTCCTTTAGCGTCACATTAGATGTGGTTCTGCTTGACTCATGTATAAGCACAAATAATGTGAGACCTTTGAAGACACTTGTGTTTGCTAATGCCAGTTGCCTCTAGGTTACTCAAGGTTTAGGGTGGCAAATGCAAGATAGAAGTGACACGTGGGAAATAAGCTTTAGCTGCACCGTCACTTGAGATAAGGCAAGAAGCTCAATGAGTATATATTCTTTCTCTAGATCTCAGGGTAACATGAGTGCTAACAGTCTGAATGAAGACACCGCAAAGATTTGGCATTATATTCAAACTAAGGCCATGTACACCTGTAGTGACAGCGTCATATGGATCTTCCTCAGGAACACAACCAGGTGACAGCAATACACTATATTTCTGTAGAGTGTTAGGAAATTATTCTTCAGCAACACTCTTAAGTCTTCGTGACTTTTATGGTAAATAAACCCAAACATCAGTTTATTATTTTCACCATAGCACTCTTATGGTTTTGAATAGGTAAAAAAAACTAAGCTTAAACACAACTCAGTTAAGCTACAGCATCAAAACGGTATCATTTTCAATGAGTCCAATCCACACTTGCTGTAACTCAAACATGTTTCCATGAAGCCTTCACTCACCGCTTACAGATGTCATCGGCGGTCTCCTTGGTGAACACCCGCTCCTGGAGCACGTTGTTGAGAGCATGGATCGCGCACAGCTCCAGTCTTTGCTTCTCATGGAACACTCCTCCGTCGCTCATGATAACGCTGCGAGCACACACGAGGAACCAACCACGGTCAGAGAGAGGCTACAAACGAGAGGCTAGCGACCGAAGCTAACTATCACGCATGCTACTGCAAACAGATGGTTCAGATTATTCTTGCCGTGCCCGAGGTTAGCCCCTATGTTCAATAACAACGCCGACTGGTGCCAAACCTCAACGGAACACAACGATAATGCGCTGACCTGCTGATGAAGCGCTTCGCCGTTAAAAAAGATGCTGGAGCCTGACAGCAACATCCAGGACCGGAAGCTGCTCGTTGTTTTGTTGCTATGATTGCCACGCCCACTCACGGCACAAACGTTAGCTTAAAAATACATTTTATCTTTTTTTTAATTATTTTTTTAAATCATGCTCTTTTGAATTGATCCACAAGTCTGTTTTAGAAACGAGCACACGATGGACTTTGGCTCGTCGAAGAGGATGGAAAAACACAACAACTGTTGTGTTGAGGCGCCCTCAGGTGGTGAGAGGGATTAACTACAGTAGTGCTTCTCTATCTTCAATTCACTAGTTAAGTACATTAAGTACATTTTTCAATCATGGATATGCGTCATAACCATGATCCCTTCCTACATTGTCAACCCAACCTTCAGATCATAGAGGACAGTGACAAGAGATTCATTCCGTTTTGCTGCAACCAATTTCACCCAGAGACAGATCTGAACACGTTGTGGACAATGAGAATGATTCTGTCTCGGGAATGTTCGTATTTGTATAGTGTCAGGAGATACAGTTAAGACATATTGAACATAAATGGATACTCCTGCAGCCTCTCCACCTCTCCTGATCTCAGTCTATTACTCTGGATTGACCACAAACCCCAACCCCATTCTGTCGTTCTTCAGCTCATGTCCATTCCTATTCACTCCATCTCTCGCTGCCACATCTAGCACCCCACCTTTCAAACATAGCAAGCAGGAAGTGGCTGAGGGGCGATGTGCCCTAAATGTCCTGCACAACCCACACACTCCTGGCTTCCTCATACAGCTCTGCATGTCTCCAGCTCGACAAAAACTGACCTATGGTATATGGTAATGAACAAAGCCTGAACTTCTCTGTACCTCTCGATCAACATCCTCAGAGCAAACATTTACTTTTAACCAAATAATCTGAGTCATTAATGACATTACAGCTTCACAGATGAAGGTGTCTGGAACAGACTTGGAGCGTCTAAAAATAGGAGACAAATGTCCTGTTCTGCTGGATGTTCAGCTGGTAGTAGGCCAAGACAGGAACGAGCATGGGTTTCTTTAAAAAAAAAAAAAAAAAAAAAACAAGCTTAATGTCTCGGAATATGTCACTGTGAAAACTACCTACGGATGTTTTCAGAGCTTTTCAATCATAACCATAAATAGATGTGATGTGTCAATGCACAACGCAGAAACAACACCACAAGATTTGACGGAAATGATGAATAAGTAGAGGTTTGTCTTGGCACTAATTTTCTCATTTGATTCCACGGGGTGTGCGTTCACTGCAGCTTAACAATTAAAGACGACCTGAATTGTTGAATAAACTCACTGCAACTTTGAAGATGTAGACAGGTCACATTTCTGAAATCCTGCTGAGCGTGTTTAGATTAAAGCATAACATTATCAACATACAGAAGAAGTTATTTCTTAATATTGGCTAAATAGTCAGTGAGAATACAGTTGAATCCTCTATCTGGATTACTCTTTTTTAAATTTGTACTTGCACTGCTCTGCATATTCCTAAAGCAGAAATTTAATAAAAAACACTGACTGTTCTGCCTAACATGCAACCTATTCTTACATGTATTACTGTTTCCAATTTGCCTCTCTATATTATACATAAAGCTGGTCATCAAAACACAATTAGATGTATGGGCGTAAACTTCCTCAGATTTATTTGATTTATATTTCGCGTATGGCCATTTCTAGAGTTTTTCAAACGAGCCTATGGCTGATGAAAACGACACACGTCCTGTCTACTGATAGGCTACTTCGTAGGTGGCCTTCGCGAGCCTCGTAATGCTACGCTCTGATTGGCCCCGTTTGTCTTACGCATCAAGCAACAATGTCTTTCATTGGTCAACGCCGATAGGTTAAAGTGAGAGTCGTATTTTTGTTCCTGTGTCACCAAAGGGAAGAAAAGAATAGTGCAACAACCACAGCGCATTCGGTCGGGACCCATCCAAAATTGAATCTCGTCATTATCACGGAACATTTTTCTCTCATCTGACGTTAACCAAACACGTCTTACCAGTGTCGTTGTTGAAGATGGTAAGTTGCTTAGCTTCTTTTAGTGCTAACGGCTAATTGTTGCTAGCTTGAGCCGATTTGGACTGTCGAGTTAGTTTGACAACAATCGTGTTTTTTTTGTTTGATAACAATCACATTTTCCAATTTCTCTACTTGTTGTGCCAAATGTACTACTTTTCACAACGTGAAAGCGCTTGACTGCTTCGACTGTCGCCCAATCCGAAGCAAGCTATCGTTGCTAACGTCAATGAAGCATCGACTCTTCACAAACATCGAACAGAAATTGTTGTATTAACTGTTCCCCCACGGACGGTCTTTACGACGGTACACATTCCATAAGCAACACCATCACATCCCGACTCTTTGTTTGTTTTAGTTTCAATATTTAATCCCTTGTCATGCAATCTTCAAAATCGTGACTCCAGAAACGATCAGTCTTTCGGGATGACGCTTATCATTCCATTTAATTATGTGGTAACAACGGACTTTACAATGAGGTTGTCGGAAACCGGCTGAATGCCAACATACTGGTCGATAAATCTTCGATTATTATGCTGCTCATTTACAAACCTCTCATGATGGAGTAGTACCTTGCATTTTAAACCGTGATTTTCCCGAACATCTGCTGTTCAGTTCCACTCAGAAAATGTCAAGTGTGAGTCACTGTTACTAATCTTAAATATTTATTGTTGAAGGAAACCAAACATTTAATGTTCTGCAGAACCACGGTGATGCTGCCGATATTAGCCTGACAACAATGTTCCAAGTGGTGGCTACCTGGTGTTGCTCCAGCAATAATGTCACTGCCTTTCTCACTCTCTCACCTTAAAAATTGCTTTTCATCTTGCTGAGAAATATCTATGTGGTTTCCTTCATGAACTTCATGGCCATCCTCCACAATAATAACATCATTCTTTTTGTCATTTCTCCATTACTTTGCTTGACATTGTTGACTTCATGATACTTAAAAAGTTTTTGAAATATTCTCAAGCTGATCTATTGACATTTCCATTTCAGAACTCCAATGTGGAGAATTTGCCCCCTCATGTTCTTCGATTGGTATTCAAAGAGGTGTCAGCGTTGGCAGCCGACCCCCCGGAGGGAATTAAGATCTATCCCAGTGAAGAAGACATCAGCGAGCTTCAAACAGCCATTGAAGGACCAGGTTAGTTCTCGAAAGCTACATCCTATTAGGGCTGTGAACTCAATTGAAGTTTGATTTGAATCATGAATGGAACATCATGATTTAGAAAATATCATATTCCTGATAAAACCATTTTGGTATCGGGGATCTTGTTTGCCTGCTCAGCCCCCACCCAACACAAACACTTGATTCACATCTTGAGAGTGTTGTCGTTTTTTGATGTGTAAATGTTTGGCGACTGTTGCCTGTCCTGTTTATTTTATTTTATTTTTTTCATTTTTTCTCATTTAAAGCTCAAGCTCACGACTCAAAGATAGTTGCACATGCATATTGATATCTTTTCTCTTAGAAATAAATAGAAAGTTTTATAAAAGTGAATTCTGAAATCAATGATTACATCTTTTGTGAATAGAACAATAGATGTCACAATAATATAATATACCACATGTTAGACAATATGTCTGGGAAAAGAATACTGCTGCAATCCAATCCTGGATATGTTAAGTCTGTTGTTACATGTAATACAGCCTGTGCCATGACCGGCCAGCTCATTTAAACATGATCATTTATTGTGAATCATTTTTCTTAAAGAAAACTTGATCAGACACAGGCACATTATTGCAGGACTCAAACAATAAACATGTGCTGTCACTTTTTTAATCTGCCGATTTGCTGAGTCTGCAGCCTGATTGTCAGGCCTGACAGCAAGTGACATGACTTCTTTATGTTACAACAGAGGGAACTCCGTTTGCTGGAGGCGTTTTCCGAATGCGTCTTGTCCTGGGGAAAGACTTCCCTGCTGTTCCACCGAAGGGTTATTTCCTGACAAAGATATTTCATCCGAATGTGGGACACAAAGGAGAGATCTGTGTCAATGTGCTGAAGAGGGACTGGAAAGCTGAACTTGGCCTCAGACATGTCTTGCTTGTGAGAAACATTCCCATTCATGTTCATCCCTGTCATTTGTTTATAAAGGTTTTAATGCGTCTTCACTGTTAATGCCTTGCAGACAATCAAGTGTCTTCTCATCCACCCCAACCCAGAGTCGGCTTTAAATGAGGAGGCCGGTCGTCTCCTCTTGGAGGACTATGCTGAATATGAGTCTCGTGCCCGCTTGCTCACTGAGATCCATGCCATGGCTGGTCCGGGTGGGACCTCTGGCTCAGCCCAGGACCTGACCGACGGTCCCCAGCCAAAGAAGCACGCAGGTGACCCGATGAAGCGGGCGGGACCCAGCGCAGCAGCCGTTCCGGCAGCTCTGGGTAACGGAGCCAGCGGTGCCAGCACCACCAGCAGCAATAACAATAGTAGCACCAGTATCGTAGCAGGGAAGAAGAAAGCAGATAAAAAGCGGGCGTTGCGGCGACTTTAATATGTTGTCATCTGTGTGTGTGTGCGCGTGCGTGCGTGCGTGTGTGTGTGCGTGCGTGCGTGTACATATATATATAAGTATCTCAGTGTGCTGATATTTGTCCCCCTCCTTTTGTTACCTCCCCAGACTCCAATTTCTACTTTTAAACCTCCCCTTCAAGACACCAGTTCAATATCATGTAAGCAGCTCAGTACTTGTGAAGCTGATGATGGTGTTGGGGAAAGGATGCCTCCTCATCATGAAATATTCCCCGTCCAAGCCTTATTCTGAATTAATTCCTCAGTGAGCTCATGCCCATTAGTGAGTCTCACCCACTTTTATGCAGAAAGAGCTGAAACACAACTGCAGCGTCTTCTCACCGCTCCCTTCCATGCTGCTGTGATGGTACCATGTACCGCTAAACAGCGTGCGCTTCAAAAAATAATTAGGGTTCAATCTTCTTCAGGGAGAGGAGTTGTGTTCAGTCTCGCAAATATTTATGATCCGATTGGGTTTAGAAAGCTGATCAAGAATTCCCAATTTTTTTTTTCTATTTTTCTAAGTGGTTTCACTGTAAAGTATTTCCTAAAGCTGTTTTTATCGACATGTCCACATTCAGAGGTCCCATGGTTCTGTGTGAACACAAAGACTGCGTGTCAGGGATGCAGTCCAACTGCAAGAGTTCATAACTGATCTGTCTTTGTTTGTATTAAACATACAATTATTTTAATCGACCACCATTTCCACTGCTGTCTCTGCTCTCTTGCACCCCCACCCACCGAATACCAGCGAAGACATCAGTGTGAAGACTTCCATGTGTGATAGAAATGTCCTCCCTAGCCGTTGCACTGGCAGTGTTTCCTCAGCAGGTTTTTCTCTCGGTGTTGAATTGCATGCAGAGCGTACATTTCCCAGGGAAACACACTGAAGCTCTGACAAAACCGGGATGAAAACTTGCTGCCAGGATGGTTGCCGGTGGAAACGGCAGGGCAGATGTTTTTTTGTGTCCATTTTAAATTATTTAAATTAATAAAACATTGAAATACGAGAAGTGAAACAAATGAAGATGTTGTTCTTTCTGGTTTCCCACAATGGCCGTATAACAGTTTTGGCTTTGAGGTGTGTTACACTAATGAAGTTGCAGATGGCCAACTATGACCACGACGAAAACGGGGACAATGAGCCTATATAAGTGAGCCTGCTGAGAAGAACAGATTGGACTTGGAGACATTCTAAGCAACACATTGTAAGAGCACATGAGGATTCTCTGATACTCGTAATTCACAGAATTCAAAGGTGTCGCCCACAATCTTGCTGGAGCACAGCCAGTTTCAGTGCCACACATAGGAGTCTGCAGCAGACTTCTGGGATGAAAGCTACTCGAGCTGATAATCACACCTCAGCCGCTTCCTGTTATTGTTTCGCGTCTTTGATCACTCATCTATTGCTGAGTCTGTGCTTAGCTGACTAGATTTTCCAAACTACCCCTGTTATATTGAATCTGGAGCGAATAAAATATGAATTCCTACTGCAGGTGGTGCCAAAATGGTAGTGCCCACTCTCGCTGTCAAGGTTTGTTCATACAGGCAGGTAATAATGACAGCAGGATTTTTAAGTTTTTTTTTTTTTTTTTTTTTTTGAGGTTTCAAGCTCAAAGCTATTCTTCAAATTTGCAGCGGTTTTTGTAGCTTAGCATCACAACAAATATGAGGTTCTCATACTGCGAAGTGTTTGTCATTTTCAAAATACATATACGCAAGTTTTAATGTCTCATAATTTGTACAGAAAAGCAGGGAGTACCTCAGGTGTTTCTTGTGTCACTACTGACAAAGACGCAACACATAATGTAGTGCTCTAGAGCTATTTATTTCCCAAGAGAAGGCAGTCTGTCAGTACGGTTTCTTCATGCTCCAAATCAAGATCATATATTTTTGAATCCACGCTTTCGACACAAATTAACATTGTGTGAGGCTGTTGTTTATTGGCACCTTTTATGGACCCTGTAGATGACAATATTAATATTGCCATCTGTAGCAGACACAAACTCACAGTAGTGACAGTATTTCCAGCTCGAAACCATGCGTTTCTCTACTCCCTACATTGTTGTTTACGTATCTTTGCGTGTCAGTATATTATGTCTATATATATATTTATATCTATTTCTATATCTATAGCTATCTCTCTCTGTCTCTCTCTCTCTCTCTATATATATATATATATATATACATATATACAGTGCATCCAGAAAGTATTCACAACGATTGCCTTATTACGAATTGAATAAATAAATCTCTTGTCTAAAAATTGTACACACAATACCCCATTATTCTGAATGTGATTTTTTTTGCAAATTAATTTAAAATAAAGAACCAAGAAATAACTATAAACAACCTTGTTTCCACCAATCATTCTTCAGATGTTTCTACAGCTTAGTTGGTGTCCATCGGTGGTATGAAGGGCAAGAAGTCAAAGAGGCATCTGAGGGAATCTCTGACCATGAGAAACAAAATCCTGTGGTCTGATGAGGCAAAGATTGAACTCTTTGGCGTGAATACCAGGCATCATGTTCAAAGGAAACCAGGCACCGCTCATCACCAGGTCAGTACCATCCCTACAGTGAATCATGGTGGTGGCAGCATCATGCTAGGGGGATGTTTTTCAGCAGAAGGAACTGGCAGACTACTCAGGATAGAGAGTAAGATGAATGCAGCAATGTGCAGAGTTGCGTCAGTACCACTCTGTGGATGTCCAGCCAGAATCCAATTGAACATCTCTGGAAAGATCTGAAAATGTCTGTACACAGGTATCTCCAATCCAACCTCTCAACTGGTGGATCTTAAAAAGTAGTGCCATGAAGAATGAAAGAATGAAACTGTCTCAAGATAGCATCATTGTAGGATCATATTCAAAAAGACTTGAGGCTGCTGCTGAAGTTGGATCGACAAATTATTAAGCAAAGGCTGTGAATACCAATGTAATATATATATATATATATATATATATATATATATATATATATATATATATATATATATATATATATATATATATATATATATATATATATATATATATATATATGGTACAAGACTGCAAAGTCTTGTGGGCCTCCTGAATTTCCCTAATGGTCCAGATTTGGTCCTCAGGCCTTGCGTTAGACTCCACAGAGAAAGGCCAACCTGGCATATTCTGTGAAGAATGGTTGTCTTGCTCCTGAACCTCAATAAACATGCTGCCAACTGTGTGATTCTGATGTCTAAAATCGGGTTGTATTTGTGTTGGCGTGTGTCGATCTACTGCAGAGAGACGGATTGATACACTCAACTAATCTCTTTTTCTGTTCATCTCAGCAGCTGCATCCACACAGTGAAAGTTTGTCCACCGCCGTGGCTTCTAATGACAGACTGCTTCCTCCCACTCACCTGTATAGAAATAGCCGCCGAGCAGGCAGGTGATGTTGAGGGCCTGCGATTCCTGGAGCTCTGGGGAACCCTTACATCTCCATCCTTTTTATATCCTCGCCTCTCCAACCTGGAAGGATCTTAAAGGGAAACTGTAATAAAGAGGGGAATAAAACAGTCCTGCGGATGAATAGAAGTGGTCATTGTGATGGTGGAATCTAATTGACAGCTTCATTCAGCAGAAGCTTTCGCACCAATCCTCTTCTTCCCCGTTTTCATGGCTTTCATAATTGCCACCAACATAATGACACAGTTGCTGTGGCAACCGTGTCTCAGTGTGTCTTTTGCTTCCCCCCACTCCTTTTCCTTTCTCTTTCACACATATCCACTTGCAGCCTCTGAGGGTCTCACTCTGCATTTACCTGAGGGGGTGTTCGCAGTTGTTTTCTCACAGGCAGATGAGAGTCCGAGTCTACTCCAAACCGTTTTGTCTGAGGGGGAATTAGGGCCCGCAGGAAGAACGCCAGGGAGAGATTTGAGTGGAATGAATGTGAATCCCGTCAGTTGTAAAGGCCTGATGCCCGTCAGCATTGAGCTTCTGACGGACCAATCACAGCGCTCCCTCACAGGCGGACCTCCGTGAGGCCAGTCGCAGTTAGGCGGTGTAACCTATCGCTCAGAAAACATGACGGGAGCAAGCATCAGTCCGTGTAAGATGCGGAAAAGTTAATATCGTCGCCTTCCGATCAGTTT